>NC_092778.1:24242350-24545463 GCF_047496795.1 Chiloscyllium punctatum | reverse complement strand
TTAGCACTGCTGCCTCACTGCGGCAGAGACACGGGTTCAATTCCCGCCTCAGGCGACTCTGTGTGGAGTTTGCACATTTTGTCCGGGTGCTCCGGTTTCTTCCCACAATCCAAAAATGTGCAGGTTAGGTGAATTAGACATGTTAAATTGCCCGTAGTGTTAGGTGAAGGGGTAAATGTGGGGGAATGGGTTATGCTTCGACAGGTCAGAGTGGACTTGTTGGGCTAAAGGGCCTGTTTCCACACTCGTAAGTAATCTAATCTAATCTGATGTAAAAGGCTTCTGGCTGTATAAAGGTTCTTCAGTACTAATCATTCCTGCCTCAGCATTCAAGTTCAAGAACTAAATTTTCTCCATTCAAGCTTTTTTAGAATAACATTCAAATTCTGAAGTTAGGACCATCGACTAATAGCTATATAAATATCACTTCAAAGTCAAGAAAACAGCCAATGCCATCCCCTTGCAAATTATCAGATGGTGAGACACACCCTGTGTAAAATAGATTTGAACTCTTGAGAACTGACTATAATGGCTTAGTTTATATGCAATTTTTCTGGCTGTGTTTTTGAATCATAAGTGTACTTCTCTCACTTCTGATAAAATAATCTATTAATTTTCATCACATGGCCTATTAGGATATGGAGATGGCAAAATTCCCATTCATGTCTCCAATGCTATCTGCCTGGCTTAGCGTTAATCTTCTTAGCTCAGTCAAAATGATATAGGAATAGTAATAGGTTATGCAGCTTGTTGAGTCTGCTCCATCATTTAATACAATCATGGCCGGTCAAACACCCGAATGTCCTATACTGACCCCAATCTCATAACCGTTATGTCATTGGTAATCAAGAAATGATCAATCTTTACTTCCCAAATACACCCAAAACCTGAGCTTCACACACTCTGGGGTAGTCAATTCCAAAGGTTCACAACTTGCTGTGAAAGATTTTTCATCTTATTTTTATGTTGCACCCCCTTATTTTAGACTAACCAATCAGGGAAACATCATACCCCAACTGGTTAGCTCTGCTGCCTTACAGCGCCAGGGACCTGGGTTCGATTCCACCCTCAGGTCCATGTGGAGTTTGCACATTCACCCCCATAGCTGCATGGGTTTCCTCTGGATGCCCTGGCTTCCTTCCACAGTCTCGAAACGTGCAGGCTAGGTGGATTAGCCATCGTAAATCCAGACATTATGTGGATTGAAGGTGGGGGTCTGAGAGTCTGGGCAGGATGCTTTTTAGAGGGTTGGTGAAGACTCAATGAGCTGAAATGCCTCTTTCTGCACTGTAGGGATTCTATGATGCCCTGTCCATTCCATTAAGCATTTTGTTGGTTTCAATGACATTACCTGTTACTCTTTGAAACTTTAGAGGATACAGATCACTTTGCCCAATCACTCTTCATAGATGAGTTCTGCCATCCTTGGAACATGTCTCGTGAACTTTTGTTGCACCACCAAGTGGCAAAGTCCTTCTGAGGTAATGAAACCAAACTGCACACAGAACTCCATTAATGGTCTAGTTAAGCTTACAACTGAAGCAAGACTTCACTACTCCTCCATTCAAATCCTCTTGCAATAAAGATTAATAGTTCACTTCTGAAGAAGTTATATCAGACTAGAAATGCTAAGTCTCTCCACAGATTCTACCAGACCTGCTGAATTTCTCTAATATTTTCTGTATCTTCCGTATTTTACAGTATTAATTCACCACCACTTTTCTTCCATGTAAATCCATCTTGAAGTTCTAATTCTTCTTTCCAATAGGATTTATGCTAATCTTGGTATTTGATAAAGTGTTTGCCAAAACTTGCTTCCACAGGCACATCTCCCTTAGTGACTGTCACTGGTTTCAGCTTAAACTGCATGGGAAAGTAAAAGCAATTCTGAAGAAGAGTCATATTCAACTTTAAACATTTGTTACTCTCACTACAGGTGTTGTCAGATTTTTTTCATTCCTTTAAAATTTTCTGTGTGTGTTTATCATTCCATTATCCTTCCAAATTATTTGCTGCACCTTCATGTTAACCTTCAGGGACTTATTAGCAAGGATCCCCAGGTCCCTTTGCACACTCTTCAATCTCTCACCATTTAAGAAATTCTCTGCACATCTGTTCCTCCCATCAAATTGGATAATATCACATTTTTGTACTGTACATTCCATCTACCACGTTCTTGATTATTCACCAAGTCTGTCAAAATTCTCCAGAAGCCATTTAAATTGCTTTCAGTACTCACAACCCTGCTTAGAATTACATTGTCTGAAAATATGGAAAAATTACATTTTGTTCCCACGTCCAAATCATTTATATTTATCGTGAACAGCTGGGACTTTTCTGATAGGCTCATACTCTAGTGTAGGATTTCAACAGATAATCTAAACTGAGGAATCGCCACTTTGCCAGAGGAACACCCTTTAGGTTGGACATTAATTGACTCAAGCAGGCGGTCTAATTCAATCATTCATTCATTACTGTAGTGCTGTTTCTTAGATGTTGTAGAGTGTGTTTTGCCTACAAAAGAACAGTACTACACTTCATAGACTGTGAGGTGTTCTGTACATAGCCATAGGTTTTGTTTTAATTTGATTTTTAAAAAGTTAAAGCATAAAACACTGTAACATGTTGCATACATAAAGTTTCAGACCACGGGAGATGGTGTTTTGCTTACAGAAGCTGTCTTTTTGCAATGAACCCAAATAAGGAGTGTTTGCAGAAAGTCTGAATTTTAATGCATGCATTCTGGAAGAGTTCCACTGATTTAATGGCAGCTGCTGCTTCAAGGCCAGCAACAATTTTCTCACAGATGAACATTTCCAATTTTCTCCAGTCAGCTCCAAAAAGTTGGTCAATCCCTCATTTAAATTAAAGCAGCCATTAGGCAATTACTTACAGAGAAACAAAGATTCAAAATATCAGATTTTCATGAGGCAAAAATTATTCTCATTTAAGATATTTTCTAAAATAAGAGGACTTTGTTTTGAAAAATGGCAAGTTAATTATTTAGTACAGAAAATAATCCCTTAGTTTTCCTTTTATCTATAACTATTCACTCTTAGGCTATACAAACATCAAAATGTGCAAAAGTCCCTAAAATTAACAAACAAGATACTTTCTTAACTCAACAAAATCTATTGCTTTATCCCATAAATGTATAAAATATATATTTGTATAATACTTACCAATAGTCAAATTTTCCATGTGACTTTATTAACTAGGGTCAGTAGCTCAACTTACTAACTGAAATTTGACACTTCCTGAAATTATGTGCAAAACTTATTTACTGCATTAAGGGAATTCAAGGCACACAACTTTGTTTTGACATTATTCCAATCATAATGGTTACAGACAGCATTGCTTGTAGCCTATATGCTCAATAACATTAGGATGGGCAATAAATGCTGGCCTAGCCAATGACTTCCCCTTCCATGAGTTAACTTTTAAAAATGCAAAGTTAAAATGAGCCTGTAATAATACTACAGTTTTGTTTAAAACTAACCCAATATTGCACTCTAACAGTCTGCTCAAAGGGATGTTTTAATTCAAGTAAGAATTTTTCACTGCCTTAATTTTTTCTGTGAACGATTCCTTTCAAGTTATTATAACAAACTGAATTATGAAGGTCAGAAGATGCTTGCAGTCTAGGCTACTTTTGCTTTAACAAGAAAAAAATCCAGGTGATTGTCCAAGACTTCTTGTGTGGGATGCCTTCATGATTGCAGAGGTTGTAAAGAAAAGCAAGGTACATCACGTTAATAGGTATTATAATCCTGGACTATTCACATCAAGAAATTTTAGAGGAAGAATGAATTATCCTTAAAACTCAATATCACAGAATTAGCAGACATTCATAAAGGCAAGCACTTACCACACCAACAGGTCTGGTACTGATTCCAATAACCTATGCTATACAGTTTCAACTTCAGAGAACAGAAGTAAAATTGCTCTTGATTTTTCACTGGTTGCTTAAAGAGTTATCAACATTCAATCATTCCAAATATCATAATTACAGCATAGTAAAGAACATCTCATTGATAAATGCCAGTGATTATATTCCACTGTTTATCAGCTTAGCAGTTACCAATCTTGATTTTCAGCAGGTTATCAAATCCATCCATTGGCAAGGCAACCTGCTTAAAGTCCTTTACTGGCCAAAATGAAAAAAATTACTTTTGTGGTTTGGCTGCATATTGAGAGTGAAGAGGAATTTCACGTATCATAAATGGAAGCAATGCAATGCAAAATTGAGACATCCACACAAAACTTCCATTATATTTCTGGCAAGGCAAAGCCTATCCAGGAGCTGCATACGAGGAATTCACTGCACAAGTTTCTTTAAAACAGACTTTTAGTGCATTTTTAACATCAGTCAAGTAACAAGTTTGTTGGCTTAGGATAGCCGAAGATAACAAAATCAGGCATATATAATTCGTAAAGCTGTTTTCTCCAAGCTACTGGAATTTTTGAAAACCAGTCATGTTCCCAGCTCTTTACTGTCCGGTTCCGTAAACTTTGCGGAAACTGAACAAGCTTTTCTACATTGAGCAACTTCAGTAGGTAATTAGCATCCTCATCCAAACTTTCAAGTTTTCCAATAAAGTCATAATTTATTTGGCATGGGTGACAAAGCCTGTATACCTGCCGCCAGTGTTCATTAAAAGGCATATTCTTCTCTGTGTGAGGGTCCAACAAATACTGAATAAAGTTGACAAAGCTGGGCTTGATTCCTGCAGAGAAAGCCTCATTGACAGTTGATGGCGGGTCAGAACAATTTGCATACAGTTGGAGCATTGGGATTGCAAAACGATTATAAAAATCCTCATTCTTAATTTCAAACTTGCTGCGGAATGCTGAGATTAATCTGACAAAAGGATCACGAACAAAGAGAAACTTGGTGTACTTTTTCAGCTTGATCTTCATGAGGTGTTTTGAGAATTTGCCATACCGCTTCCAGAACTTGTTGAAGGTGAAATGGCTGGTTGAGTTATGCACTAAATCCCTGGGGATCTCAAGTGGATCACGGTATGCAGTGCCTTGCTTCAAAATACTGCCACTTAATAAAATCATAATCCGCTTCCAATTAGTGCAGGCCACTTTGGGAACATAACAGTAAATAATGCCATGCTGGTCATCCACAATAAGATGGTCCAATTCTTTATTTGGAATATCTTCAAAATTCCTATTTTTCCCTGAGAACATGATACTGGAGTCTGCACACACATCTTTAATATTTTGTTTCCTCTCATTTTGTATCCTTTCTAACTCAGTCTTTGTTTGGGCAGAATTGATTCCCAAGTCAAAGCCTGGGAGTTTCTCAGGGTTAGGTTCAGATACTGCATTGAAAGTTTCTTCCATCTCAGGAGAATCTCCTTCCTGTAGGTATCCTTTTGTGCTTTCAACCAACATAAAGTCAAGATCATCCTGAATAATGTCAGGTTCAGAACTGGGTTTTCTTTCTTCTACTGCCTTTTTGGAATTCAGCTGGTTATGGTTTAAGTTTGTCATTAGAGGGAGATGTGTGACCTGAATTTTCGAAATAGTCGTATGCAAGTGAAAATGGGCTGTCCCAACATCATCCCAATAAAAAATTATCAATAGAATCATGAACACAGAAGCCATGATGCCACAAATCTGGAAGATCCGAGAATTACTCATTTTGAGTAAGTGCATACCTGCCCTGTCTCTTGAGTGTCCACTGTGCTCATCTACAAAGAATCATCTTGAAGCAAGTGGACTCTGTAACAAAACAAAAAGATTTCAAAATAAGTTATTTATAATTGGCTCCATATAAGAATTGGCTCCATATAACAGGGGTGTTTAACCAGACTGTTTTTTCTGGATTAAAATAGTGGAATACGATCACAAAAGAATTTGGCATTTTGATTCCACCTGACACAAATTATAGTAAGATGTATTTAAAATCTGGTGTTTGTCAACCTCAATAATATTTTGTTGGTCTATAAAAGGTAGATAATGTACTTATCAGTAATCCCAATTTATACTCAATCCAGTGTTAATAGAAGTGAATTATTAAATTATAATATTTTATTATACATTAACAATACTGAAAACGCAAAGCAGAAAGCAATGCAGTACAATAGCCAGATTAATCCAAAGGCATGAACTAACAATCCAAAATTAAAGTTCAAATCCCACTGTGGTTGTTTAGGCATTCAAATTCTAAAATATCGAGAAGATAAATGCAAATCTGATACCAGTAAAAGTGACTACAAAGTGGCTGAGTTGCTCGGAAACTTCCAACAGCTTCACTAATGTATTTGAGAGGTCTATGCTTCTTAAAACTGGACCAAAATGAGAAAGAACTGTTTAAAACCAAGGATTTAAAAGGATGGCTACGTGCTTCAAAAGCAAGGAATTTGATACCTTTTGTGAACTCACTGACTGTTTTGTGGACCAGGGACTAATTATCACTGGCAAAGGTCCTCTTGCCTGCCAACATGGTGATTTTTTTTAAAATTGTTTCATGGAATGCAAGTATAACTGGCTAGGCCAGCATTTATTAACCACCTCTAGTTGCTCGAGGTGGTGGTGAAATGACTATTGAATGCTGAAATCCATATGGTATAGATAGATATAATACTTTAGGAAGTGAGTTCCAGATTTTAGTCCAGCAACATTGAATGAATGGCAGTATATTTCCAAGTCAGGAAGATGTGTGGCTTGGAGATGAACCTGCATGTGGTGGTATTCCTATGTACAGGGTATATGTTGCATATGCATTTGTTCTTCAAGATAGAAATGGTCATGGGTTTGGAAGGTGCTGTTTTTGATTACTTCAGCAGTGCATCTTCGAGATTGGTACACACCGCTACTACAAAGTGTCAGTGTTGGAATCAATGGATGTGGTACCTATCAAGCAGACTTCGATATCCTGGATAGCGTCAAGCTTCTTGAGTTGAAAAGTGTGGCACTGGAAAAGCACAGCAGTCAGGCAGCATCCAAGGAGCAGGAAAATCAATGTTTCGGGCGTCAGCCCTTCATCCTTCAAACTTCTTGTGCGTTGATAGAACTGTACTCATTCAGACAAGTGGGGAGTATTTTATCATACTGTAGATTCCTGAAGAAGGGCTCATGCCCGAAACGTCGATTCTCCTGCTCCTTGGATGCTGCCTGACCTGCTGCGCTTTTCCAGCAACACATTTTCAGCTCTGATCTCCAGCATCTGCTGTCCTCACTTTCTCCTTGTAGATGATGGACAGGTTTTAGGGAGTTGGGGGGTGAGTTACTTACTGTAATAGCCCTAGCCTCTGCCCTGCTTTTGTAGCCACTATAATTATGTGATTAGTCCAGTTCAGTTTCTGACCAATGGCAATCTCCTAGGATATTGGAAGTGGAGTCTATTCGTTGACTGTTAAGGAGTAATCTCTTGTTGGAGATGGTTATTGCCTGGCATTTGCATGACGCAAGTGTTATCTGCCACTTTTCAGCACAAGCCTGGATATTGTCCAGGTCTTGCTGCATGTGGGTATGGACTGCTTTAGTATCTGAACAGTCATGAATGGTGCTTGGCATTTTGCGATCATCAGTGAACAAACCTACTTCTGACCTTATGCTGGATAGAAGTTTATTGGTGAAACAACTGTAGATAGTTAAGCCTAGAATACTCTCCTGAGGAATTCCTGCAGATATATCCTGGAAATGAGATGACTGACCTTCAACAACCACGACCATCTTCCTTTGTCTGTGTGGAGTTTGCACATTCTCCCCGTGTCTGCGTGGGTTTCTTCCTGGTGTTCCGGTTTCCTCCCACAGTCCAAAGATGTGCAGGTCAGGTAAATTGGCCATGCTAAATTGCCCATAGTGTTAGGTAAGGGGTAAATGTAGGGATATGGGTGGGTTGCGCTTCGGAGGGTCGGTGTGGACTTGTTGGGCCGAAGGGCCTGTTTCCACACTGTAAGTAATCTAATCTAATCTAATCTAATCTTTGTATCAAATTTGACTCCAACTAGTGGAGGTTGTCAGTCAGCTGAACTATGAGCAAGATACAAATAGGCTAGTCAGAAATGAAGAGAAACCAACAAGTAGGCAGCAATCAAAAGATGCTTGACAGTTCCCTGAAGTAAGTACACTAAGTCTGAAGAATACCAGTTAATCTATTGGTGATTTCTACAAATCAAATTTCGTACTTTTCTTGGGGTGAATTTTTAAATATTAATGTTGAATTAATAGGAACAAATCCTTGAGACAATGTCCATCTGGTTGAAAATTTGAATAATTTAAACTTTGCAATTTTTCCAACAATAAAGGAGAAAAGTAGTAGAAAACCTGGCTTGTGTCCAGCTAAGGAAGTCACTACTTTTAAATGCAGTGATCTTTGTATTTTTCCTCAATATGGCACAGTAATTTAACAAAACTTGGGGAAATAAATAGTGATATCTGGAAAAACAGTTCATTTTAGAGAAGAGGTGGTATTGAAGGTCTTAAAACACAAAGCTAGATAAATTCCCAAGACATGATCAGGTGTTTCCTTGAACTTTGTAGGAAGTTAGAGAAGAGATTAATAGCCAAAGGTGAGGTGTAGGAAGACTGGAGGTTGGCTAATGTGGTGCCATTATTTTAGAAAAGATGCAAGGAAAAGCCAGGAAACTATAGACCGGGGAGCTTTACATTAGTGATGGGTAAGTTGTTGGAAGGGATAAGATTTACATGCATTTGGAAAGGCAAGAACTAATTAGGGATAGTCAGGATGGCTTCGTGCATGTGTCACACAAATTTGATTGCACTTTTGAAGAAGTGACAAAGATGACTGAGGAAAGCAGGGCAGTACACATTTTTGATATGGATTTCAGTGAAGCCTTCAACAAGGTTCCACATTGTAGACCGGTTAGTAAGGTGGGATCACATGCGATCCAAAGGAGCTAACCAATCAGATACAAAATTGGCTCGAAGGTGGGAGATAGAGGGCCATAGTGGAGGGTTATTTTTCAGACTGGAGGCGTGTGGACAGTGGTGTGCCACAAGGATCAATGCTAGGTCCATTGCTTTTCATCATTTATATAAAATGATTTCGATATGAACATAGGAGGTATGGTTAGTAAGTTTGCAAATTATACCAAAGTAGTTGGTGTAGTGGACAATGAAGAACATTATGTCAAGTTCCCATATGGGATCTTGATCAGATGGGTCATTAGACCGAGGAGTGACAGATAGAGTTTAATTTAGATAAATATGAGGCAATGCATTTTGGTAAGGCAAATCAAGGTAGGATTTATACAGTTACTGGAAGGGCCCTGGACAGTGTTGCTAAACAAAGAGACCGAGGGGTGCAAGTGCTTAGCTCCTTGAAAGTGGATTCACAGGTAGACAGAGTGGTGAAGAAGGTGCTTGGCATGTTTGCCTTTATTCACCAGAATATTGACTACAGGAGTTGGGATGTCATGTCACAATTTTATAGGACATTGGTGAGGCCACTATTCGAATACTGCATTCAGTTCCAGTCGGTTCTTCTATAGGAAGGATGTTGTTAAACTCGAGAGGATGCAGAACAGATTTACAAGGATGTTGCCAGGATTAGAGGGTTTGAGTTAATGGGAAAGACTGAATAGGCTAGGCTTTTTTTCCTGGAGTGTTAAGAGATTGGAGGGTGACATTATAGAGGTTTACAAAATCATGACAGGCATGGATAGGGTCTTTTTCCTAGGGTGGAGGAATCCAAAACTAGAGGACAAAGGTTTGAGGTGAGAGAGGAAAGATTTAAAAAAGAACCTGAGGGATAATGTTTTCATGCAGAGTGTGGTGCATGTACAAAATGAGCTGCCAGAAGAAGTTGTAGAGAAGCGTATAATGACAACATTTGAAAGTCATCTGGATGGGTATATGAATAGGAAGGGTTTAGACGGGTATGAGCCAAATTCTGTCAAATGGGGTTAGGTCAATTTGGAATGTCTGGCTGGTGTAGATGAGTTGGACCAAACGGTCTATTTTCATGCTATTTGACTCTAAATTAGACTTACTTAAGTAAGTAGTGTGCTTAGTTACAACTTAAAAAAAACAGATCTTTTGTACTTTTGATTGAGTGTTACATTTTCGGATTACTTTTCTATAAGTTATTCAATGTGCTCTTTCATCATTTGTGAAAGAGAGATCCCAGAAAAATTGAGCCAACTGCAGGCTTCATCACTTTGAGGCTCTCCAATATATTGTTTCATCAACTGTTATCCAGCATAATCACCTACACTCATTTTTGTCATACTCCATAGATACCTGGAAAAGGATTTTAGAAGAGGAAGGTCACTTTAGGGTTGAAATTATGAATTAAGAGTATACCGTATGACCCCTTGAGCTTTCTCGCATTCAATAAAATTTAATCGGATTATGGCCTCAATTCCACTTCTATGTCTGCTCTATGAGGTGATGGCAATGTGGTATGGACTAGTATTCCAGAATCCCAGGTTAATGTATTGAAGACATGGGTTCAAATCCCATCAAGGCAGATTGACTTGAAGTCAATAAGCATCTGTATTAAAAAGCTAGCCTACAGCCAAATAAAGGCAACCATTGTCGAATGTCATAAAAACCCACCTGGTTCACTTACGTTCTTTAGAGAAGGAAATCTGCCTTCCTTACGTGGGCTGGTCCACGTGACTCAAGACCTATAGCAATGTGCCTGACTCTTAGCAGCGTTTAGGGATGGGGGATAAATGCTGACCCAGCCAACAATGCCCTCATCTCATGAATGAAAAATAAAAAAACTTCTTTGTAGATGAAAAATTGCTCTAACTCAATCATATTCAATACCCTCGGCAAAAGTGAGGTCTGCAGATGCTGGAAATCAGAGGCTAGATTACAGTGGTGCTAGAAAAGCACAGCAGGTCAGGCAGCATTCGAGGAGCAGGAAAATTGGCATTTCGGGCAAAAGCCCTTCATATTCAATACCCTGTTGGGTAAACAATGCAACTGATTAAACATTCCCTTGAGAGGAAAAATTCCTCCTCATCTCCAACCCTTATTCTGAAACTGTGCCCCTTGTTATAGACAACCCTGCCAGGAGAAATATTCCCTCAGCATCGACCTTGCCAAGCTCCCTCAGATTCCTTTATGCTAAAGTCACTCCTCATTCTAAAAACTCCGATTTAGTATAAACTCAATTTGCTCAACTATTACTGAAAGGCCATCCTTCATCCTGAGGATTTAACCCTGTGAACCTTCTCTATAACGGGTTCCAGTGCAAATATCTCCTTCCTTTAAACAGGAGATCAAAATTGTATACAATATTCCACATGTGGTTTCACCAATACCCTGTACAGTTGTAGCAGACTGGTTTACTTCAACACTCCATCACCCTTGAAATAAAGACCAACATCCCAATTCCTAATTACCTCCTGTACTTTATGCTAACGTTTTGTAATTAACGAATTTGAACATGCAGATCTCTATGTCCTACAGTATTCTGCAGACTCTTTCCATTTGGTGAGTCAGTGGTGACTCAATTTATAGCACTTTTGCCTGAGTAAGGTTACAGTACAGATTCACGTCCAACCTCAGGACTCAGGCACAGAGGTGTAGACTTACATTCTTGTGCAGCATCAAGGGAATGCTGAACTGTTGTTCACAGTCATAGAGTCATACAGCATACAAACAGACTCCTTGGTCCAACCAGTCCATGCCAAACATAATCTCAAACTAAACAAAACTAGTCCCACCTGCCTGCCCCTGGTCTACATCCCTCCAAATCTTTCCCATTCATGTACTTATTCAAACGTCTTTTAAACATTGCAACAGTACCGACATCCATATTTCACACTTGAACCACCCTCTGTGTTAAAAATAACTGCCCCTCATCTTTTTAAAATCTCTCCTTCCATCTTAAAAATGCGCCTCCTAATCTTGAAATCCCCCATTCTAGGGAAATGACAACTACCATTAGATTAGATTCCCTACAGTGTAGAAACAGGCCCTTCCGCCCAACAGGTCCACACCAATCCTCCAAAGAGTAATCCACCCAGACCCATTTCCCTCTGACTAATGCAACTAACACTATGGGCAATTTAGCATGGCCAATTCACCTGACGTGCATATCTTTGGATTGTGGGAAGAAACCCATGCAGACACAGGGAGAATGTGCAAACTCCACACAAACAATCACCCTAGGCTGGAATTGAACCTGGGTCCCCAATGTTGTGAGGTAGCAGTGCCCTTATTAATCCTATCCATACCCCTTGTTATTTTATAAACTTCTATAACTTCCTAGTCTCTAGTGAAACATGTCCCAGTTCATCCAGCCTTTCTTTATAACTCAAATCTTCCATACCCAAAAACATGTCTTCTGAACCTTCTCCAGCTTAATAATATACTTTCCATAACTGGCAACCAGAACTGGACACAGTATTCCAGAAATGGCCTCACCAATATCACGCACAACCTCAACATGACTGCCCAACTCAAAGGCAATGAAGGCAAATTCCTTTTTAAGCAGCTTGGTTATATATGACTTCGTCTTTCAGATGAGACTTAACGAGTGTGCTATTGCAAATAAGTGTGGGGAATTGTCTATGGTGTCCCAGCCAATATTTATCCTTCAAAAAAAAAGATTACCCAGCTATTATCTCACCATGTTTGTGTGAGCTGCAAAGCACGGAGGTATCTGGTGGTCATATATAGCATACATAAATGCAAGACTTACTTTTTTTAAATCTAAGTAACATTCTGATTTTCATTCCCCCTACCACGCCTAATACTTCCTAATAACCACACGTTTTCCCGATAATACTCAATCTGACAAAATATCACTGGACTTTAAACATTAATGCAGCTCTTCTCTCAGTTGATTTTTCCAGGCCTACCATGTTTTCCACCACTCCATTTTTGTTTCAAACTTTCACACAACCCACTTCATTTATCTAAATTATATTGTACACACACTGCATTTTCCTCACAACTTGCATTCCTACACATTGTAGTAATATCAGTAAATTTGGACAAATACATTTGGTTCATTCACCCAGGTCATTAATAAAGATTCCAATGAGTTGACACCCCATCCATGATTCCTATGATACTCAACTGGTTAGTTTGCTAATCTCTTTCATTGATAATATAATCATCCTTGTTACTAATAGCTCTTGTGCTGTAGCCTTTTATGTCTTTTAGCATTGTACTGTATCAGCTGGTTCTCCTTTATCCATCCTACTTTTTCCATCTTCAAAGGTAGTTAATACATTTTTGGAACACTGTTTTCAGTGTGCAATAGTGTACCACAGGGATCAGTGCTGGGTCACTTATTGTTTATGATATTCTGGATGTAGGTGTGTTCACTGAGCTGGAAGGTTCATTTCCAGACGTTTCGTCACCATACTAGGTAACATCTTCAGTGGGCCTCCGAGTGAAGCACTGCTGATACTCGATGTGTTTGTTGATAGAGTTCCAGTTGGAATGCCATGCTTCTCGGAATTCTCGTGCATGTCTCTGGTTGGCTTGTTCTCGGACGGATGCGTTGTCCCAGTCCAAGTGGTGTCCGTCCTTATCTGTATGTAATTATACTAGTGAGAGAGGGTCATGTCATTTTGTGGCTAGTTGATGTTTATGTATCCTTGTGGCTAGTTTTCTGCCTGTTTGTCCAATGTTGTGTTTGTTATAGTTTTTGCATGGTATTTTGTAAGAAACCCAAACATATAAGTAGAAAACAGTGTTTCACCTGGATGCCCACTGAAGAGGTTACTTAGTATGGTGATGAAACATCTGGAAATGAACCTTGCAGCTCGGCGAGGAAACCTTCATCCAGAACCTCAACCTGAGCTAAAAATCTTCTCAAAACTTGCTTTATGATATTCAGGAATGATGTAGATAAGAATTGGTGGGGGTGTAAGAAGTTTGTAGATTAATGTCCAGGTGGTTGACAGTGTCAAGGAAGATGTTAGGTTAAAGGTGGATAAAAACAAATTGGTCAGATGAGCTGATTAGTGGCATGTGGAATTAAAACCTTGTAAAGGTAAGGTGATATACTTTGGAAAAAGGAGCACTCAATGAATGGCAGAACACTAGAGGGTTCAGAGAAACATAGGATCTTTGGGTGCTTGTCCACAGTTCCCTGAAGGTGGCTGGATAGATTAATAGGGCAGTTGTGAAGACAGATGGAATACCTGCTTTTATCAATTGTTGTATAGATTATAAGAGCAGGGAGGTCATGTTGGAGCTGTACAGAACTGTAGTTAGGTTACAGCTAGAGTACTATACGCAGTTCTAGTCACAGTATTACAAGCAGGATGTGAATGGACAAGAGGAAGCGCAAAGGAGATTCACCAAGATGTTGCCTGAGATGGAGCATTTCAGCTACTAAGGAGGGCTGGATAAACTCAAGTTGCTACCTTTGGAGCACAGAAGGTTGATTGAGGATCTGATAGAAGCATATAAGGTTGATGATTAGACTACCTACACTGTGGAAACAGACCTTGCGGCCCAACAAGTCCACACCAACCCTCCGAAGAGCAACCCACCCGGACCCTGATTAATGCACCTAACACGATGGGCAATTTAGCATGGCTAGTTTACCTAACCTGCACATCTTTGGACTGTGGGAGGGAAACTGGAGCACCCGGAGGGAACCCACGCAGAACGGGGAGAATGTGCAAACTCCACACAGACATCCATGGTGAGTTGGCAAATCGGATACAAAATTGGCTTAGTCATAGAAAGCAAAAAGGTAGTTGTGAAGGGGTGCTTTTCTAACTCGAGGTCTGTGACCAGTGGTGTTCTGCCAGGATCAGTGCTGCACCTCTCTTGTTTGTATAATATATATAAAATTATTTGGATGTAGGTGGCCATTTGCAGATGACATTGAAGTGGGAGATGGCACGGGGCAGGGTGACACTAGGCACACAGATGCACAAGATGGCCACTGAACCATAAGTTGGCCACTTGACACACAAGGTAGCCACCAGACCACAATATGGATAGAGAGACAGCACAGTAAACACAGATACTGCCTGAGGCCACCAGAATGCTAGAACACCTTTGATAGAAATGCTAACAGCTTGATATGGACTCAATACAGAGTGATAATAGGCAGGACTGCAGTAATCACCCTTCTCAGGAAGAGCGATTAGAACCCATTACTACAGCAATGCACTTCTGTGCAGACATTGAAAATGACAATGTCTGTGCTGAAACTGACAACGGTCGCGCTGAAATTAACAAAGGCTGCGCTGGAACTGACAATGACTGCACCGAAACTATTAACAATTCTACAATGTTTATCATAAACAAACCATGTTACAAAGACAATAACCTCATCACTGACCTATTATTACAAAATGTATAAAAATATCTTGACATGTGCTCCAGCTTGAGAGAAGACCACTGTGCTGTTGGTGTCTTTCTCTCCCCAGAGCTCCGATATTTCCTTGGACAATAAACTCTGTCGTTAAACCCCGACTCTGACTCAGAGGCTGGTGACTTTCCCCATAACAACACAAATGTTGATAAGTTGTGGATAGTGAGGAAGGGTGTAAAAGGATATCAAGCAGTTAGAAAGTTGGGTGGAAAAGTGGCTGAATGGAGTTTAATCCAGACAAGTGTGGTATGGTGCATTTTGAGAGATCAAATGCAAGGGGAAAGTAGACAGTAAATTGCAGGGCCCTTGGGAGCATCTTGAGGTCTAAATCCATATCTCAAGGCAATTGGCAACTCAATTGGATAAGGTAGTAAAGAGGCATAATGCATGCTTGCCCTCATCTGTCAGGCACTAAATGTAAAATTTAGCAAGTCATGTTGCAACTGCATAAATCTTTTGCCACATTTGGAGGACTGTGTGCATTTCTAGTCACCACACTATAGGAAGGATGTAGAGGCTTTGAAGAAGGTGTAAAAGAGGTTTACCAAGATTTTGCTCAGATTGGAGTATATTAGGTGCAAGGAGTGGTTGGACAGACTTGGATTGTTTTTCCAAGGATGTCAAAATCTGAATGGTGACTTGGTAGAAGTATATAAAATGAGAGGCATGAATAATCAAAATGTTTTCCCAGGGTAGGAATGTTAAACACAAGGTTTCAGGTACCTGAAAATCATTGTCAGGGAAGTGGTAGAAGTAGAGAAGATAGCAATGTTTAAGAGGCACTTAGACAGGCAAATGAATAGTGACGGAACATAGGGATACAGACCATGTGCAGGCAGATGGGATTAGTTAAGAATGACATCATGGTTGGCACTGATGTGGTCGGCCAAAGGGCTTATTCCTGTACTGCATCATTCAACGTTCTATGTAATGGCCATGTAAAATTAACTCTCATGGCTGGAACAACTACTGTAATTTATACAGAAATTAATTAAGGAATTAGTTTTTAACATGAACTCACAAGAAAAGTACAAAATATCCTAAATAAACATTCTCACACTGGATTCCACCTGAATAATGGCAGACTGTTTTCAATAAGTATGGATGCATTCAGTTGCCAAATTCAGGAGTGTTTTGTTCACAACAGATGTGTCACATCAGTGGGCCAAATGCACCAAACTATATTCCTTCAACTTAGTCACAATCTGAATATTTGTCCAAACCAAAATAAAAATATACCTTTGGACATTACATCACACTGCAAACTGTTGCTCTAAAATAATTTTCAAAATACCTACTTCAGTGTTTTCAGAATGCTGAGCTACTTTTTAATCTCACAGAAACTAAATATCATGGTTAACTGGAAACTAAAACAACTGCGGATGCTGGAAATCAAAGACAAAAACAGAAATTGCTGGAAACACTCAACAGATCTGTGGAGAGAAATCAGAGTTAACATTTCAGAGCCAGTGATACTTCTTCAGAACAGACTCAAAACAGACTCAGAACAGACTCTGATTTCCCCCCCAACAGATATTGCCACACCCATTGAAATTTTCCAGCAATTTCTACTTCTGTTCATGTTAAAACTGCAAAGTCATATCTACATGTACAGAACCAGACATTGAGCAGGGTCTTGTGCATTTGAGACAGGCATCATAGTCTGGGAAGAATGGGTAAAACAATGGAAGAGCTGGGAGGAAACAGCAAGACCATGGGACTCACTTTGATTGCTCTAACAAAATATAACAGCATGCACAAAACTGACCAAATGCCATTCCAAGCTGTAAACTAATGTGGCTGGATGTATGTGTTAAGGATAAAAGATATCCACAGATAATTAGAGTTTATTCCATTAGCTGTCAAGATTTTGTTTAAATCGCAAAACCTGGAACTTTAAAAAAAATTCTAATCTTTGTTCGAAAATTCAACTTGAAATAACCTCTATTGTTTTGTCTTTTCTTGAGAAAAATTATAGTGTATTTTCACACACACAGTAAATCATTGGGATTATAAGTTTTACGTTGCATTAACTTTTGACGAAAGTAAAAATAAATGCATCCAAGTCATTGACTAGTTGGCAGCCACATGTGGCATTCTAGGATTCTGACAGCATAAATACAGGGTCCAACTGGAGAGAGAAATGAATAATAGCCATCATTCATGAGAAAGAAACCCATTTCTTAAACATAAACATTTGCTGTCCATTGGCAAGAGGTTCATCTTATTCCAGCTGCCTTCGAAATACGTTTAAAACAAAAACCGTGATATACAGGAAAGGGCTTCGAAGTGCGGATCAGGCCCCAAGTTACAACTTAAATTTTGGAGACAAGAATTCTGGGATGGCTATGCCTATTGTTGATCTCTGATACATTTTAACTGCAGTACTGCCATTTTAATGGACCCTTGTTCTCAGCATCTACACCCCTCCCCCCAAAATTCTTACTAACAGGACAGAACAATTCTCAATTGGATAATGGAAACAGTTCGGAAAATGTTGATCGAGAGAAACAATTAGGTGTTGGAATACTATAATGATGTGGCATAGACAAGCATTTTTAAATTGGTCTCATTTCATATCCCAGCATATGGTACAAGGTGTGTGTGTGTGTTTCAGAGAGAGAGAGAGAGAAAGTGTGAGTGTGAATGAGTGTGAGAGTGAGAGAGAGGGGGTGTTGGTAGTTCATACAACTCTTAATTCACTGAACAATTAAACTGCAAAAAATGAACATAATACATGCCAGACCCCATGAATTAGCAGTGGCTATAGAGTAAGTCCAAGTGGCAACAGATCATTTTAAACTTTAGCTCAATGTAAGTACAGGACATAATACACATATGGGCACTTTGAAGTTTTTATTTATAACTAAGAAGTACTGAAGTAATGCTTAATCTACTAAGGTACCTTGCCAGTGATAAAATGTTCCATGGTCAACTTGGTGGAAAGTACAAAAGGGCAAACATATAAACTGATCTCAGGTATTTTATGTTCTTCATCCCTGATCACCTTAGTCTGGCAACGCATTCACATCATAAGAAATGAAAGCAGTAAATGGACAATCTTTTGAGCCTGCTGTACAATTTAATAAGATTGTAGCTGATCTAATTGTGACCTTAACTTCATTGGAACTACCTGCTCCCCGTGATCTATGACTGCCTTGCTGATCAAAAACCTGTCCAACACAGCCTTGGTATAGTCAATTACCCAACTTCTCTTACTCTCAGGGAAAGCTAACTCCAAAGACCAATAATCTCAGATTAGAAATTCCTCATATCTTCATCTTAACTGGGGAACTCATTATTTTGAAACAGTGCCTCTAGTTTTAGGTCCTCAATAAGGGAGACCGAGAAGTGGCAGATGAAGTTTAATTTAGATAAATGTGAGGTGTTGCATTTTGACTGGGCAGGATCTATACAGTTAATGGTAAGGTCCTGGGGAGTGTTGCCGAACAAACAGATTTAGGGATGTAGGTTCATAGTTCCTTGAAAATGGAGTTGCAGGTAGACAGGGTGGTGAAGAAGGCATTCTGTACGCTTGCGTTGATTAGTCAGTGCATTGAGTATAGGTGTTGGGAGGTTATGTTGCTGTACAGAACAATGGCTAGGCCATTTTTGGAATACTGCATTCAATTTTGCTCTCCTTGCATTAGGAGGGAAGTTGTGACATTTGAAAGAGTTCAGAAAAGATTTACAAGGATATTGCCAGGGGTGGAGGGTTTGTGCTAAAGGGACAAGCTGCACAGGCTGGGGCAACGAAGGTTGAGGCATGGATAGGGTGAATAGCCAAAGCCTTTTCCCATGGGTAGGGGAGTTCAAACCTAGGGGTCATAGGTTTAAGGTGAGAGGGGAAAGATTTGAAAAAGAACCTAAGGGTCAATGTTTCTACACAGAGGGTGGTGAGTATATGAGCTGTGGGAGGTGGTGGTGGAACCTGGAACAATTCCATTTAAAAGGCGTATAGGTGGGCATATGAATAGGAAGGGTTTAGAGGGGTATGGGCCAAATGCTGGTAAATAGAACTAAATTAATTTAGGTCATCTCTAGGTCTCTATGTTAGATTGAAGGCCAGAAGAGGTTAAATTACAAAAGGATTCATGAAGCAACAACCAAACAGGATGGTAATGAACATTATAAAGAAATAGACATTGTGTCCAAATTAGAATGGGAATATAAAAATCATCTCAATGCAACATGAAGGGATAAAGAAACAAGGCCAACCCAGCAAAACAGAAACGTGTAGGAAAATATGATCTAAAATTGTTACATTTAGCGTTGAATCTAGCAGATTGGTCTCGAGTCCAAAGACTCCAGCCTGCCTGGTGTTTCACTGCAACATTTTTACAGATCAGTCGCAAAGACCAGCATGGGTGCAAGGTGGAGAATTCAAGTGATAGGTAAGCAGAAGCTTGGAGTCATAGTAATAAAGATGTACTGCATGGAAACAAACCCTTCGGTCCCACCCGTCCATGCCGACCAGATATCCCAACCCAATCTAGACCCACCTGCCAGTACCATATCCCTCCAAACCCTCCCTAGTCATTTACCCAGCCAAATGCCTTTTAAGTGCTGCAGTTGCACTAGCCTCCACCACTTCCTCTGGCAGATCATTCCATACACGCATGTCTGCAGGTTGAGCAGGGGTATTCTGCAACATGTTCATCCAGTATGAGCTTGGTTACCTCAATGCAGAGGAGACCTTATGATGATCAGTGAAAATTGTACATAGATTTTAAAGATGCACATGTAAATCACAGTTTCACTTGGAAGGAGTATTGGTAATATTGCATGATGAGAAGAGGTGAAAAGAAAGATGTTGCATATTGTGCTTACATGGGAAGGTCTGTTGGGAAGGGAGGGGACATTGAGGGGGACTGAGGAGTGGACATCAGTGTGGCAGAGGGAACATTCCCTTCAGAATGCTGAAAGGGGAAGACAGGAAAAGCTGCATCTGCAGTATTTTGTTTTTGTTTTATTTAAATACATCCTTCAAATACCTAAAAGTTTGTTTCTTAACAAATGCCCATTAATAAAATTAGATGTACATTGTGAAACCATTACAAAATGATTCTATCATAAAACTGTAATATCACACGAAAAGTAATGTGAATAGCACCATGACTTTATTGTTGGAATTTCTGGATAAAACCACTGTATACATTCTTTTTCCATGGGACCATTTCCAATAGACTCTGTAACAGAGCTATGTTAAACTGCATGGAGACAGCCTTACAAATATTAATAATTCTAGCCACTACACATCTTCTAAATTTAAATTCTGAATATACCTAGTGTTAAGATGGTGGGGAAATACTTTACATCAAAAGCACTTCCACCACAGAAATATTTTGTTCTTTTGAAAAGAATGTGTTCTTAAAATGTGTGCATAAATAGAAAATTGCTGGATCATCATTAACAGACAACTTCTAAATGAAAAGTGATTGACATCTCTTTAAAAAAAAAGCAAGACCGTCTTGGATATCTGTATTGCTTTTCCTTGATAAATCATCACTTTTCTTATCAAGAATTACATAGGTGTAGACCTTAAGGTCAACAGCAAAAAACAGTGTTGTTCATAAAGCTTCCATGTGTTATTGAGTGGAGACATTCTTCAATCTGGCATCAGATACAATAAGACAATGTCTACAGAGATCTATGAAGTTTTTGCATGGGAGTAGAAACAGCAAGGACCTGAAACTAATGACTGAAAAATCTAAACAGATGGACAAGAGTCTAAATCAGGATTTATAAAGAAATTGGTTTCATAGTAGATCTACTCCCAATTATTCTTTATTTTGAGGAGTACAATATTTAATTCTCGTGAAGTTATGTTACACTTCAATAGGATCTTCTCCAAGCCACACTCAACTACCCACAGAATAAAACTAACCATCTCTAAAACAGACTGTATAAATTATATTTAAATCATGCACAGAAAACAAAAACTGGTAAAAACTTTGGAAGAGAGATAAAACAACGTGTAGAAAAACAAATTTTGCTTTCATTAAATCTCCACATGAACTAATTTCCTAAGAAACAAGACTCTTCTTTTATGAAAGTACACTTTCAGAGCCAAGACATTTGTTGGAACTAAGCATATCACAAATGTACCCATGAACGCATTTACCTGAAATTTAGTTAGTCTTTTAAGTGAATATCAAGTGGAAAGTTAAAAATCACACAACACCAGGTTATAGCCCAACAGGTTTAATTGGAAGCACACTAGCTTTCGGAGCGATGCTCCTTCATCAGGTGATAGTGGGGGGCTCAATCCTAACACAGAATTTATAGCAAAAATTTACAGTGTGATGTAACAGTAATTATACATTGAAAAATTGATTGTCTGTTAAGCCTTTGTCTAGCTATCACCTTTGTTAACAGCTAACCTGAGATGCAATTTTTAAAAAAAAAAGTTTTGTGATTTACACATGAAAGAAGTGAAACTATCACTGTATTCTAACAGATGAAAGGCTTAACAGACAATCAATTTTTCAAAGTATAAGTAGAGTTACATCACACTGTAAATTTTTGCTATAAATTCTGTGTTAGGATTGAGCCCTCCATTATTACCTGATGAAGGAGCGTCACTCCGAAAACTAGTGTGCTTCCAATTAAACCTGCTGGACTATAATCTGGTGTTGTGTGATTTTTAACTTCGTACACCCCAGTCCAATTTTAGTGTGTGATTTTAGTGCCATAACCATTAACAAGACCGTTATCATGCACTCTGTGGAGGATCAGGCTAGTTTTAACAGCAACTTACAGATTTCTGCACTTAAATGGACATAAGTGGGCAGCAGAATGTGCTGATTCATCATTGTGTTATAATGGTAAATGCTGTTAGCTTCACAATTATTAACTAACCAAAATCTAGCTATTGAACAGAAAGGCAGAACAGGCCATTCAGCGCAGTAGCTTGTGCTGGTATTTATACACCCTTCAAGTCTCCTCCTGTTCAATCTAGTTTTTCAGAAGCTTGTTTCATTTTTTTTTATTATTTGCTCATGACCAGCAAGACTGGTCATCCCTAATTGCTCAAACCATTTGCTGTACGTCTGGAGTCTATTGTAAGTCAGACCTAAAAGATACCAGTGAACCAGATGGATTTTTACACCTGTATTCACTGGAGTTTAAAAGAATGATGGTCAACCTTATTGAAATATAATAGACTATTAGGGGACTTAACAGGATAGATGCAGAAATGTTGTTTTTCCTTGAGGGAGACCAGAGGGCATAATCTCTGAATAAGGGATTGCACATTTAAAACAGAGATGAAGAGGAGGAGTTTCTTCTTTCAAAGGGTAAATCCACGAAACTTTTTACAGGGAAAGGCTGTCAAGGATGGGTCACTACGCATATTCAAGGCTGAGATAGTCAGATTTTTAACCAGGAAGGGAATCAAGGCTAATAGGAAAAAGGCAGGAAAAGTATAATTGAGAATAATCAAATCAGCCACAATCTCAATGAACGGCTGCATTGCTGTATTGGAGCTAACTTGATGGCTAAATGGCCTATTTCTCCTATATCTTGTGGTCATAAGACAAACAGAATATCCCAAATTTTTACTGGATTCAAATTTCACCATCTTCCTTGGAAGGATTCAAACCAAACAGAACATTAGCCTGGGAGTCCTGAATCACAAAGCTACAATCTCCACTAAATCTTCTTGTTTTATATTTTTGTTTCCTTTTTTTTATAGACTTTGCTCATTTCCTTTCAAAAGCATCTTAACTATTTGCTGCAACCACTTCCTGTGGCGGTGACATCTGCATTTTAACGAAGCTGAGCAAAAACATTCACACTTTAGGATATATAATACAGTAACTGCTTTGTACTTATTGTCTGTAGTTTTAAATTCTTTCAATTGGAACTTTAGAGACCTCAATGAAGTCTCGTCTAAATTTTTGCATTTCTGAAGAAAGAAGTCCCAAACACTTCAGTCTTTCCTAATAGCTGTAGTCCCACTGACCTGGTACTGCACTCATTTTCTTTTCATCCTCTCCAGTAGACAAGAGCTATGGACAGTGCTGAATGTAGCTTTGTCAGGGCCTATATTAGCTTAACACCACTTTACTCCAATTTTACACTCAGTATTGCAAAATTGTTATAACCAGAAGGAAGCTATTTAGTCCATTGTTTCTGGGCTAACTTCCTGAACAAGCTTCATGCCTGAGTGCCATTCTTTTACCTTTTCTCCATGTTACCCTGCCAATCTTTTCTATTCAAATGATCATTTGATTCCCTCTTGAATGCTTTGATTGAACCTGCCTCCACCACACTTCTAGGCTGTACATTAGAGACCCCAACTACTCTCTGCAAGAAAATGCTTTCTCTCACACTGCATTGTTTTTGTTTGCAATTATTTTTAAATTGTTCCCGCTCAACTCGATCCATTTACTCCCAGAAATTTAACTTCTGGAAATAAAAGTGAACAGGGAATTCATGATTAGATTCTTCCTTTTTTAGATTAGATTCCCTGCAATGTGGAAACTGGCCCTTCGGCCCAACCAGTCCCCACTGACCTACCGAAGAGTAACCTAAACAAACCCATTTCCCTCTGGCTAATTTAACATGGCCAATTCACCTGACCTGCAGGTCTTTGGGAGGAAACTGGAGGAAAACCACACAGACACAGGGAGAATGTGCAAACTCCACACAACAGTCACCCGAGGCTGGAATCGAACCTGGGACCCTGGTGCTGTGAGGCAGCAGTGCTAACCACTGAGCCACCGTGCCACCTAATTCAGCTATCCTAATCTCACTTGGTTGATTCATGCTGACAACAATCATTGTCCATCCAAAGAATGGTGTCTTGATTTTTGATCTTTTATTCTTATCCATCTTCTATCGTCTCTTCTCTATATGATACAAATATTTTTGAATTCAATGCAATAAAATGTCCAAAGATTCTTCAAAAAGCAGCAAACATAATCTGGCCTTGAGCCAGTTTAGGAGATACCAGCACAAGTAACCAAGAACTTGGTCAAAGATGTACGCTTTCAGAGGAATTTTAAAAGGTGGAGAAGGATACAAAGGAGTTTACAGAGCAAGTTACAAATCAATGAGCAGATCTGAAATATAAGTACAGGACTTGGTGTGAATTAGAACTTAGACAGCAACATTTTGAATAAATTTGAGCTTATACATGAAGGGAGGCCAACTAGGAAAACATTGGAACAGTTGAATATAAAGTATATGGATGGATGAGGGTTCTGTCAAGCAACGAATTGTCTCCAATATGGACTTTATTACAAAGTCGAAAGTCAGCAGTCTTAGCGGTGAAGAGCATATGGGTGTCAAATATTCACCTCAAGGTTAAACTGATCACAGATGTTGCAAATAGCTAATTCAACCTCATAAAATTGTCGAGGAAACAGAATTGGTTATTAGGCAACAAAATTTATGGCTAAAAGCAATGGCTTCAGTTTTCACAGTAATTAACTGAGATAAATTTCTGCCACTCCAATAGTTAGACAATCAGTATGATAAATCACAGGCACAGGAAAGGTTAGCAGAGTGGTGGTGATGTGGAACTACATGTCATCAACATACATGTAGAATCTGGTACTGTTTTCAGTTGATATTGCTTAAGGATAGCATGCAGATTAGAAATTGAAGGGGGTCAAGGGTAGATCCTCAAAGGAATAGAGGGGTAACTGTGCAAAAGAGGAAAGAGATTCTCTGGCTATAATTGGATAGTTAAAAATGGAACTCTAAATAGTGTATGCTCACTCAGTTGGACAGCAGAAAAGAGGTGTTAAAGAAAGAATGTTGCAGATAGGACAGGAAAGATTTTGATAAAGGCCATTTCCACTCAGTGCCAGGAAGAAGTCTAAATAGAGATTATAAGGTGTAGGAGTTCTAAGTCACTCTGCTTACCGAGTCTGCTCCACCAGTGAGATCATGACTGATCTGATAATCCTCAACTCCACTTTCTTGCTTTTTCTCCATTATTTCTTGATTCGCCCACTGATTAAGGAAATGCCTGTCATAGCCTTGAATATATTTACCAACTCCTCGAAAACAAAATAAAACTTACCAACTCAGCCTTACAGCCCTCTGCAGTAAAGGATTCCACAGTTCACTACCCTCAGAGAAGCAGTTCGTCTTCATCTGTGTATTAAACGTGCAACTTCCTTATTCCAAGGCTATGCCCTCTGCTCCTAGACTTTCCCACATAGGGAAACAATTTTCTACCGTTCAGTTTTTTATTTAAAGTTTCTACCTACCTTGTCAAGTCCAGTAAGAATTTTGCACATTGTTAATGATTCTTGTTCACACAAGCTTTCTGTAGGCTGCTGCTGAGAAGTGCAGGGACAGATGATCACCTGGTAGAAGGCCAAATGTGTGACAAGTCAAAGGAAGAGGAAAGAGATTGGCAAAAATTACTCCCAGCATACACACTTGACAGAAAGATAAGACAAATGAGTGCAAACATTTAGCAGATGGCATATAATGTGCGAAATTAAACAATTTTCCACTTTGACAGGAAGAACAGAGTCAAGAGTGTGGTACTGGAAAAGCACAACAGGTCAGGCAGCACCCGAGGAGCAGGAGAATCGACGTTTCAGGCATAAGTCAGCCATTCCTGATGAAGGGTTTATGCCAAAAATGTCGATTGTCCAGTTCCTCGAATACTGCCTGACCTGTTGTGCTTTTCCAGCTCAACACTGTCAACTCTGATTTTCAATGTCAGCAGTCCTCACTTTATTCTACCTGAAAGAACAGTAAACCAGAATATATTTACATGAAGAAAGACTGCAGAGAAGTCTGCCTGCTCTAGTACAGGAACCATGGGGGCAGCACGATGGTTCAGTAATTAGCACTGCTGCCTCACAGTGCCATGGACCCGGGTTCGATTCCAGCCTCAGGCAACTGACGATGTGGAGTTTGCGCATTCTCCCCCTGTCTGCGTGAGTTTTCTCCAGGTGCTCCGGTTTCCTCCCACAATCCAAAAGATGGGCAGCTGAGGTGAATCGGCCATGCTGAATTGCCCATTGTGTTCAGGGATATGTAAGTTAGGTGCATTCGTCAGGGGTAGTTAGGGTAGGGGAATGGGTTTGGGTGGGTTACTCTTCAGAGGGTCAGTGTGGACTTGCTGGGCCAAAGGGCCTATTTCCACCCTGTAGGGATTCTATTCTATGAAGTGCTAGCTTACGGGCACAGCAGGTAATTAGGAAAGCAATTGGAATATTGGCCTTTATAGTAAGAGGTATTGAGTATAAAACAGCGAGATGTTACAATTGTAAGGACATTAGTAAGCCCACACAAAGTGTCGCACATGGTTTTATTGCCTTGAGGAATATGCTTGAAATGCAGGCGGTTCAGAGAAAGTTCATTAGGCTAATTCCTGGAAATGAAAGGGTTGTCTTATGAGGAAAGTATGAGCAGACAGAATTTTTAATGTTTCAATAAGATCACCTCTCATTCTTTCAAACTCCAAAGATTCCGAGCGGGCTTGACAAGAGTAATGTGGAGAAGATATTTCTCTTCATGGGGAATCTAGAACTCAGGGGCAAAGTTTAAAAACAAAAGGTATCTCATTGGGGATTGAGATCAGGACAACTTCTCTTTGAGGATCATGAGTGTTTGGCATTCTTTACCCTGGAAAGCAGTGGAGGCTAGGTCTTGAATATATTCAAGTTAGGAACAGAGAGGGTGTGAAGGGGAACAGGCAGGAAAGGAGTTGAGACCACAATCAGTTTGCCATTATCTCGCTGAAAGGTGGAGCAGACTCAGGGGTTTCATTGGTTGACTCCGACCCACCTCTCTATCCACTCATTCACCTGAGTCACACATCCAATCAAACACTGGGATCTTTAATACAGGCATGGACTATTTTCTAAACTGTGAGAAAATTCATAAAGCCAAAGTTCAAAGGGATCTGGGAGTGCTAGTCCAGAATTCTCTAAAGGTTGACTTGCAGGTTGAGTCCGTGGTTAAGAAAACAAATGTAATGTTGTCATTTGTCTCAAGAGGGTTGGAATGTGAAAGCAGCGATGTGCTACTGAGACTTTATAAAGCTCTGGTTAGGCCCCATTTAGAATACTGTGTCTAATTTTGGGCCCAAACCTCAGGAAGAACATACTGGCACTGGAGTGTGTCCAGCGGAGATTCACACGAATGATCCCTGGAATGGTAGGCCTAACATATGATGAGCAGCTGAGAATCCTGGGATTGTATTCATTAGAGTTTAGAAGGTTGAAGAGAGATCTAATAGAAACTTACAAGATAATGCATGGCTTAGAAAAGGTGGACACTGAGAATTTGTTTCAGTCAGGCAAGGATACTAGCCTTAGAATTAGAGGGATTTAGAATTTAGAACGGAAATGAGGAGACATTTCTTCAGCCAGAGAGTAGTGGACCTGTGGAATTTATTGCCATGAAGCGCAGTGGAGGCTTAAATATCTTCAAGACAGAGAAATGCTTAACCTCGCAAGGAATTATGGGATACAGGCATAGTGCGGGTAAGTGGCATTGAAATGCCCATCAGTCATGATTGAATGGCGGAGTGGATTTGATAGACCAAATGGCCTTACCTCTACGCCTTTGTCTTAATCTACCCTATGTAGGGAAGTGGGTAGTTAGTTGAAGTGTGAGAGTATGGTGGATAGGTGAATGAAGAGTAAGGTCAGGTTCGGGTTGGGATAACGGGCTGGTTTGATTGGGAAGAGCAGGCAGGTCAGGGCAAGGGAGAAGCAGTTGGTTTGGACGGGAACTGTAGGGCCAGTGTTGAAAGCAGTCGGAGTGACAACTTGTTTCCAAATGAACTGTTTCCATCTCCCTCCATTTGACCACTTTCACCACCAAACACCACATCTTGCCCCTTCACCCACCCACCACTTAGATCCTGGTCTTTTGTTTATTCTCTCATGGGACACGGGTGTCGCTGACTGGCCAGCATTTATTGCCCGTGACTAGTTGCCCTTGAGAAGCACTTAAACCACAGCAATCCATGCGCCATACACAGACTCACAAAACCATTAGGAACGGAGTTCCAGGATTTTGACTCAGTGACACTGAAAGAACAGCATGTGTCACCAACATCCCACAAGTGAATGAAGATCAGGAGAGAAGCGATTAGGTGGAGGTAGTGGGGAGTGTTTGCTGGTAGAAGTGGTGAGGCAGATGCAATTGCACGCACAAATAGTTGGGTCAGCAGTAAGGGGAGGAGGGAAGTGCTCAGATCTGAGCTGTAGCTGAACTTATGGGGTTTGGGGCATCCCAGCTGAGGTAATCTGTTTTGAGTCATGATTTGGAGATGCCGGTGTTGGACTGGGGTGTACAAAGTTAAAAATCACACAACACCAGGTTATAGTCCAACAGGTTTAATTGGAAGCACACTAGCTTTCAGAGCGACGCTCCTTCATCAGCTGTTAGTGGAGGGCTCGATCGTAACGCAGAATTTATAGCAAAAATTTACAGTGTGATGTAACTGAAATTATTTATACATTGAAAAATTGATTGTCTGTTAAGCCTTTCAGCTGTTAGAATACAGTGATAGTTTCACTTCTTTCATGTGTAACTCACAAAACCTTTTTTTTAAAAGTTGCATTCTTGGGTTAGCTGTTAACAATGGCGATAGCTAGACAATATGTTGAAGGTGTTAGCCCCCTGTGTTCTCTGTCTATGTCATGATGTTTAGATTGATTCTAATCTAAAAAGTGAGATAACGGAGTTCTACGTAAATTCTTGCAGTTTATGAGCAAAGTACAATGTAACTCTGCAAGTACAAATTCACCCCACAAAATATATATGTGCATGTGGGTCTTTGTCTGTCTGTGTGTGTGCGTCTGTCTGGGGTGAGGGTTGTGAGTGTCAGAAAGTGTGTGTGTGTGTGTAGTAAGTGCAGAGTGTCTTAAGTCTGTGAGGGGGCGCATGTGTGAGAGTGTGGGAGTGCGTGTGGGTGTCTGTATGTACCTGTGTATGTGAGAGTGTGTGTGTGTAGGAATATCTGTGTGTGTGTGTGTAGTGCAATGGTGATCACCTGTAATGTGACATGAACCCAAGGTCCCGGTTGAGGCCTTCCCTATGGGTACCGAACTTAGCTATCAGCCTCTGCTTGGCCACTTTCCTCTGCTGCCTGTCCCAAAGTCCACCTTGGAGGATGGTCACCTGAAGGTCCGAGGCTGAATGTCCTGCACCACTGAAGTGTTCCCCAACTGGGAGGGAACCCTCCTGTCTGTTGATTGTTGTGCAGTGCCCATTCATCCGTTGTCATAGCCTTTGCTCGGTTTCCCCAATGTACCATGCCTCCGGGCATTCTTACCTGCAACGTATAAGATAAACAACGTTGGCTGAGTCACATGAGTACCTGCCATGTTCAAGGTGGGAGGTGTTCCCACACGTAATAGTGGTATCTATGTCCACAATCTGACACGTCATGCAGCGTCCACCGTGACAGGGTTGTATGGAGTTGTCCTGACAGCCGGGCAGTTTGCTACGAACAATGATCAGTTTGAGGTTTGGCGGTTGTTTAAAGGCAAGTAGTGGACGTGTGGGGAAGGTCTTGGCGAGGTGCTCATCCTCATTGATAATGTGTTGCAGGTCATGAAGAACATGGCGTAATTTTTCGGCTCCTGGGAAGTACTGAACAACGAAGGGTTGCAACTGACAGGGTACCCTTCGTTGTTCAGTACTTCCCAGGAGCTGAAAAATTACGCCATGTTCTTCGTGACCTGCAACACATTATCAATGAGGATGAGCACTTCACAAAGACCTTCCCCACCTCCACTACTTGCCTTTAAACAACCGCCAAACCTCAAACTGATCATTGTTCGTAGCAAACTGCCCGGCTCTCAGGACAACTCCATACAAACCTGTCACGGTGGACGCTGCAAGACGTGTCAGATTGTGGACATAGATACTACTATTACACGTGGGAACACCTCCCACCTTGTACATGGCAGGTACTCATGTGACTCAAGGAGAAAGTGAGGACTGCAGATGCTGGAGATCAGAGCTGAAAATGTGTTGCTGGAAAAGCGCAGCAGGTGAGGCAGCATCCAAGGAACAGGAGAATCGACGTTTCAGGCATTCCTGAAGAAGGGCTTATGCCCGATACGTCGATTCTCCTGTTCCTTGGATGCTGCCTGACCTGCTGCGCTTTTCCAGCAACACATTTTCAACTCATGTGGCTCAGCCAACGTTGTCTACCTTATATGTTGCAGGCTAGGATGCCCGGAGACATGGTACATTGGGGAAACTGAGCAAAGGCTACGACAACGGATGAATGGGCACCGCACAACAATCAACAGACAGGAGGGTTCCCTCCCAATTGAGGAACACTTCAGTGGTCCAGGACATTCAGCCTCAGACCTTCGGGTGACCATCCTCCAAGGTGGACTTCGGGACAGGCAGCAGAGGAAAGTGGCCGAGCAGAGGCTTAGCTCAGTTCGGTACCCATAGGGAAGGCCTCAACCGGGACCTTGGGTTCATGTCACATTACAGGTGATCACCATTGCACAATACACACACAAAGATATTCCTACACACACACACATGGGCACAGGTACACACAGTCACGCACACAGACACTCACACACACCCTTATAGACACACACACTCCCACATGCACCCCCTCACAGACTTAAGACACCCTGCACTCACTACACACATACACACAATTTCTCACACTCACGACTCCCACCCCAGACAGACACACACACACAGACAAAGACCCACATGCACACATATATTTTGTGGGGTGAATTTGTACTTACAGAGTTACATTGTACGTTGCTCAAAAACTGCATGCATTCATGTAGAACTCTGAGCTCAAAAACGGCATGAATTTATGTAAAACTCTGTTATCTCACTTTTTAGATTAGAATCAATCTAAACATTATGGCATAGACAGAGAGCACAGGGGTAAAAGGTCCCCCCTCCCCCACTCCAACCTCTCACCCTCACAACGCGCAGCCCTCCAATCCCTCTGCTCCAATCCCAACCTCACCATCAAGCCAGCGGATAAAGGGGGCGCAGTGGTAGTCTGGCGCACTGACCTCTACACCGCTGAAGCCAAACACCAACTCGAGGACACCTCTTCCTACTGCTCCCTCGACCATGACCCCACCCCCCATCACTAAACCATCTTCTCCCAGACCATACAGAACCTCATCACCTCAGGAGATCTCCCACCCACAGCTTCCAACCTCATAGTCCGGGAACCCCGCACTGCCCGGTTCTACCTCCTTCCCAAGATCCACAAGCCGGACCACCCTGGCCGACCCATTGTCTCAGCATGATCCTGCCCCACTGAACTCATCTCTACCTATCTTGACACTGTCCTATCCCCCCCTCGTCCAGGAACTCCCCACATACGTTCGAGACACCACCCACGCCCTCCACCTCCTCCAAGACTTCCGTTTCCCCGGCCCCCAACGCCTTATCTTCACCATGGATATCCAATCCCTCTACACCTCCATTCGCCATGACCAGGGCCTCTAAGCCCTCTGTTTTTTCCTCTCCAGACGTCCCCAACAGTACCCATCCACTGACACTCTCATTCATTTGGCCGAAATGATCCTCACCCTTAACAATTTCTCCTTTGAATCCTCCCACTTCCTCCAGACCAAAGGCGTAGCCATGGGCACACGTATGGGCCCCAGCTATGCCTGTCTCTTTGTTGGCTATGTAGAACAGTTGATCTTCCGTAATTACACCGGAACCACTCCCCACCTCTTCCTCCGCTACATTGATGACTGCATTGGCGCCACCTCGTGCTCCCGCGAGGAGGTTGAGCAATTCATCAACTTCACCAACACATTCCACCCTGACCTTAAATTTACCTGGACTATCTCTGACACCTCGCTCCCCTTCCTGGACCTCTCCATCTCTATTAGTGACGACCAACTTGACACTGACATTTTTTACAAACCCACCGACTCCCATAGCTACCTGGATTACACCTCTTCCCACCCTATCTCTTGCAAAAATGCCATCCCATATTCCCAATTTCTCCGCCTCTGCCGTATCTGCTCCCAGGAGAACCAGTTCCACCATAGGACACACCAGATGGCCTCCTTCTTTAGAGACTGCAATTTCCCTTCCCACGTGGTTAAAGATGCCCTCCAACGCATCTCGTCCACATCCCGCAACTCCGCCCTCAGACCCCACCCCTCCAACCGTAACAAGGACAGAACGCCCCTGGTGTTCACCTTCCACCCTACAAACCTTCGCATCAACCAAATCATCCACTGACATTTCCGCCACCTCCAAAAAGACCCCACCACCAGAGATATATTTCCCTCCCCACCCCTTTCCGCCTTCCGCAAAGACCGTTCCCTCCATGAGTACCTGGTCAGGTCCACACCCCCCTACGACCCACCCTCCCATTCTGGCACTTTCCCCTGCCACCGCAGGAACTGTAAAACCTGTGCCCACACCTCCTCCCTCACCTCTATCCAAGGTACTAAAGGAGCCTTCCACATCCATCAAAGTTTCACCTGCACATCCACCAATATCATTTATTGTATCCGTTGCTCCCGATGTGGTCTCCTCTACATTGGGGAGACTGGGCGCCTCCTAGGAGAGCGCTTTAGGGAACATCTCCGAGACACCGGCACCAATCAACCAAACTGCTCCGTGGCCCAACATTTCAACTCCCCCTCCCACTCTGCCGAGGACATGGAGGTCCTGGGCCTCCTTCACCGCCGCTCCCTCACCACCAGACGCCTGGAGGAAGAACGCCTCATCTTCCGCCTCGGAACACTTCAACCCCAGGGCATCAATGTGGACTTCAACAGCTTCCTCATTTCCCCTTCCCCCACCTCATCCTAGTTTCAAACTTCCAACTCAGTTACTGTCTCCTTGACGTGTCCGGACTTGTCCTACCTGCCTATCTTCTTTTCCACCTATCCACTCCACCCTCTCCTCCTTGACCTATCACCTTCATCTCCTCCCTCACTCACCCATTGTACTCTATGCTACTCTCTCCCCACCCCCACCCTCCTCTAGCTTACCTCTCCATGCTTCACGCTCACTGCCTTTATTCCTGATGAAGGGCTTTTGCCCGAAACGTCGATTTTGCTGCTCGTTGGATGCTGCCTGAACTGCTGTGCTCTTCCAGCACCACTAATCCAGAGAACACAGGGGGCCAACACCTTCAACATATTGTCTAGCTATCACCATTGTTGACAGCTAACCCGAGAATGCAACTTTTAAAAAAAAGGTTTTGTGATTTACACATGAAAGAAGTGAAACTATCACTGTATTCTAACAGATGAAAGGCTTAACAGTCAATCAATTTTTCAATGTATAATTTCAGTTACATCACACTGTAAATTTTTGCTATAAATTCTGTTATGATCAAGCCCTCCACAAGCACCTGATGAAGGAGCGTCGTTCCGAAAGCTAGTGTGTTTCCAATTAAACCTGTTGGACTATAACTTGGTGTTATGTGATTTTTAACTTAGTTTTGAGTCAAGAAAGGTACTTGTGAGGTGAGTAGTCAGATTATTGTGGGTCAACACGTTCTTCGAGGAGAAAGTGAGGACTGCAGATGCTGGAGATCAGAGCTGAAAATGTGTTGCTGGAAAAGCGCAGCAGGTCAGGCAGCATCCAAGGAGCAGGAGAAAATCCCTCCTCCCCCACACTTTCCTCAGTCCTGAAGAAGGGCTCATGCCCGAAACGTCGATTCTCCTGCTCCTTGGGTGCTGCCTGACCTGCTGCGCTTTTCCAGCAACACATTTTCAGCTCAACACGTTCTTCCCCCACTTCTATTCAGACCAAGTTCCTCTGTTCGCTGCAGCCTGCATTTCTGGAAAACCCCTTTTTAGGTAATACGCAGCAGTGTCAAATTGGGACATTTTGGACGCCTGAGCATTTTTAGTGACGTTCTGCACGATCACCGTCGAGTTGAGGGAACTGGAGTGAAGGGACCGAGATCGGCGGGGAGAACAGAACAAAACCAAAATATTGCAGGCGCTAAACCAAAAAGTGCTGAAATATTTAGCTGCTTCAGCAGCATCATTACAGAGAGACAGACGGTTAGCGTTTCAGATCAGGTGGAGGACCAGTTCGAAAGAGTCAGATTCGATCTGAAACATTACAGATGCTACTAAACGCGCTGGATATTTCCAGCACTGAGTGTTTTAGGTTCAGGTAGCAGCAGGGTTTTGGTGCGGAACATCAGCAAGTAAGCGAGACAGAGGTGGATAGGCATCAGTGCCGAGTACCTGCCGTATTCCCTGTTTTCCCAGTGCAGGGATACCCACTAACTTCATCATCAGCCCCTCGCTCTCTCCCTGACACTTCCCAAGGTCCGGTCTTACACGGCCCCGGCCCCGGGCACTACCTCCTCCTCGGCACTTCGAGGGCTCAGCCGCTCTCCTCTCACCAGCCCGACTGCTACCTTAAAGTAAAATACTAAGTGCTGGCTGGAAATACTCAGCAGGTTTACTCCCCCCCCCACTCCCATTCCCCCCATCCACGGTGATCTCTCTCTCTCCCCTCTTCCCCCATCCCCCCGGATCTCGGTCTCCCTCTTCTCCCCCTCCCCGGGGGGATCTCTCTCTGTCTCTCCTCCGCCCTCACCCCGGATTAAAAAAAGGATTCCCCCTCTCTCTCTCACACTCACTCACTCACTCACCCGCCGCCGTCTCTCCCTCATAGCCCGGGGCCGCCCGCCAGCTCGAGCTGCTGTTACCAGGCAACGCTGCCACATAGCGGCCCGAGCTCCCCGCCCCGCCCCACCCCTCACGAGAGGAGCGCTCGCGGTCACGTGCGGCTCCGACGCGTTTCACTCCAACCGGCAGGGACCGGGCACGGTGCCAGGCGCCTGCTCAGTGCCGGCAGGGACCGGGCGCTGTGCCAGGCGCCTGCTCAATTGCCGGCAGGGACCAGCCACGGAGCTAGGCGCTTGCGCATTGCCGGCAGGATTGGGCTCCGTGCCTGGCGGAAGGAACTGGGTGTGATATCGCATTCATTCGTCGAAGTGTTTGACTGGGACGGTTTCAAGCAAGACGAGTTTCATTTATGATATGTGTGTTGCTATTCGTAACTTCTAAATGGGCGGATTCTTTAAGGGATCTAAGTAGTTTAGTCGGCGAGAGTACCAGTTTTGAGAAGATACTTGTTGAAATGTCCATGTGTTTAGGGCCAAAAGGAACAACGGGAATGGGAAGAAAATGAGAACGGGATGCTGGGTTGAGCAGGAGTGAACGGCCGTATGGCGTTCTCTCTTTGTATAATATTTCCATATTTAAAGTATTTCTGTAATGCAACTGTTTAAGAATAGGCTCTATATTACCATAAAGACTGTGTGGAGGGCCACACCTCAGGGCTACGTCCGTCCTTATCTCTCCACCATGTCCTCATATCATTATGGACCATGTGCTGGAAATAGGATTAGAATAGTTAGTGGTTGTTTTTGGCTGGCACCGACTCAATGGCACCTTTTTCTTTGTTTAATAGCTCTCTATTACACTCAATAAAGTATTGCACTCTTTCGTAGCCATGTATGACATCTGCTCAACCGTTTTGCTGGTTCTATTATTGTTATACTAGATTTATGTTTTGTTTGTATTTGCCACTTCGCTGTTTGTGTTTATCTGTCTGTCTTTTGTGTGAACGGGAGCTGAAAACAAATGTGTTTAGATTTAAAGCATAGGCATTAATTAGATTACTTTGCTGTATTTTTGTGCTAAAGATTATTGTTATGTTTAATATATTAAGTCTTTTGTTTGAGATACAAAACCTTTGTTTGGAATTAATTATCTGCAAGTCTGGCTTTGGTAATACAAAGATCTAGTTAGGAACCATTGGAGAAACTACTGAGTCTTTGAAGGATTTAATTTTACTGTGTAGCAAATATACAGGTAGAACAGTTGGATTTGTTTGGTTGTCTGTCTCCATGTCATAACAATTTCTTCTCGAAGTTGGTTTACACTTGAAATTTGTATTCTCTTTAATAGAAAACCTTGTTGTCAAACCATTGTAGTTACAGCAGTTGGTCACATTGGTGTGAAATAAATTTCTCATTCCAGTGGAATTAACCTCAAGAGATACTACTTTTTGTTTAAGTTCTGCTATGAGTTCATGGAGCCCTGTAAAATCTTCTGGCTGTTCCTTAAGCAGCTGTGCCTTGGCTGGCAATTCATTGACTGGCTGTTTCTTGACTTTTTATTGTTTAACCTCCTCCTACCTTTGAGTGAGATTGTTGTCAAAACGGAAGTTTCCAAGCAGGAGTGAGAATTCCTGTTTATGAAGTACATGTAAGTTATCTGGTATTTGATGTCCCTTTGTTGGGAGTTATCTGTTGCATACATTTAGTGTGAAATGTTAAAGCCTTGAGCCATGTAGTTGAACTTCTGTCAACTGTAAATAGTGTTTTGTCAAGCAAGGCTTGCTATCTGGTAATGTTGTGATATTTATTCCAGGGTTCAACTAAAACTTGTGAGATGCCTATTAACCTAAATGTCAGCTTTGCAAAATGTTTAGTCTGCACCAATGATTTCCCCTAGGAATCCATTCAGTTTGTCTTTTAGAGGAGACTATTCTACCTCAGTCCCTTTTTGTGTGGTAGTTGTGAGGGTGTTCCTTTCCCTGCTTTAGCACATTTTCTGAGGGTGCCCTAATGTTTTAGAATAAAAACCATTGGCAAAGGTGTTTAATGTCTGCTGCATTGTCTTATTACATCTTTTGTGGTTTCACACCTTTGTAACTGAATGAATGGATTTGAAAGATCTCACGTGCAAAGTTTGACGTTCTCCTCTTGGGTTTGCGACACAGATCAATCCTATGAAAGCTTCCATCTAGAAGGATAAGAACAGAAGATACATATCACAAGCTTGAAGTTCCCCTCCAAGCCCCTCACTATCTCACTTGGAAATATGATTTGGAGATGCCAGTGTTGGATTGGGGTGTACAAAGTTAAAAATCACACAACACCAGGTTATAGTCCAACAGGTTTAATTGGAAGCACACTAGCTTTCGGAGCACCGCTCCTTCATCAGGTGGCCTTGGCGGACACAATTGTAAGACACAGAATTTATAGCAAAAGTTTACAGTGTGATGTAACTGAAATTATACATTGAAAAATGCTTTGATTATTTGTTGAGTCTCTCATCTGTTAGAATTACCATGATAGTTTCACTTCTTTCATATGTAAATCATAAACTTTTTAAAAGTTACATTCTTAGGTTAACTGTAACAATTGTTGTTAGTCAGATAATATGTTGAAGGTGTTAGCTCCCTGTGTTCCCTGTCTGTGCCATAATGTTTAGACTGTTTATAATCTAAAAAGTGAGTTAACAGAGTCTTACATGGATTCATACAGACACACACACACGCCCACACATGCATCCTCTGACAGACTTAGACCACTTTACACTCACACACACACACACACACACACACACACACACATACACTATCTCTCACCCTCACAACCTCCCACCCCAGACAGACACATGCACGCACACTATACATATACATTTGTCGGGTAAATTTGTACTTGCAGAGTTACATTGTACTTTGCTCAAAAACTGCATGAATCCATGTAAGACTCTGTTAACTCACTTTTTAGATTAGAATCAGTCTAAACATTATGGCACAGACAGGGAACACAGGGAGCTAACACCTTCAACATATTATCTGGCTAACACCAATTGTTACTGTTAACCTAAGAATGTAACTTTTAAAAAGTTTATGATTTACATATGAAAGAAGTGAAACTATCATGGTAACTCTAACAGATGAAAGACTTAACAAATAATCAAGGTATTTTTCAATGTATAATTTCAGTTACATCACACTGTAAACTTTTGCTATAAATTCCGTGCCTGACAATTGTGTCCTCCACAATCACCTGATGAAGGAGTGGTGCTCCGAAAGCTAGTGTGCTTCCAATTAAACCTGTTGGACTATAACCTGGTGTTGTGATTTTCACTTAGAAATATATTGCTGTTCCTTCTCTGTCACTGGGTCAAAATCCTGGAATTCCCTCCCTAATGGCATTGTGGGTCAACCAAAAGGAGGTAGACTCGAGGGATTCAAGAAAGGAGCTCACCAACACCTTCTCAAGGACAACTAGTGATGGGCAATAAATGTTGACCAGCCAGTGATGTCCACATCCCACAAATGAATAAACAAGATCTGGATCTCTGCTTCACTCACCATCTGATTGACTGACTTTCTTGATTTCTCTAGTTTCCTTATTTCCCCTCTCCCTACCTTACCTCCGTTCCAACCTTCCAGCTCAGCCCTGTCCTATCTGCCCACCTATCCACCCCACCCCCATGCACCTATTGTACTCTTTGCTACCCTCTCCCCAGCCCCAACGCCCTCTACCCCACCCCATTTATCTCTCCACCCTGCAGGCTTCCTGTCTGTATTCCTGATGAAGGGCTTTTGCCCGAAATGTCAATTTTCCTGCTCCTCGGATGCTTCCTGACCTGTTGTGCTTTTCCAGCATCACTCTGGTCTAAACCCCCTTCTTGATTTGATTTAATTTGATTTATTATTGTCTGTGTACAGAGGTATAGTGAAAAGTGTTGCATTACGTTCTTTACAGGCAGATCATACTATACAAGCGAATCAGAGTAACAGAACAGAATGTCGAATATAATGTTACAGCTGCCGAGAAGGTGCAGAGAGATCAACATTTACATGTAAAGAGTTAAGTCTCTAGTCAAGTCTTAGGATGATCATAAATCTGAGACCGAGTCATTGGTAATATCTAAAATAATTTGTGTCTTCTGAATTGTGCGAAGAGATGAATTCCTTTTCAGTTGTACACAATTTGTCATCTAATCCACCATCAGTGAAATTGGTAGAACATATGGAACAAAGAATGCTAAGATATTGTTTCATAGAATCCCTAAAGTGTGGAAATAGGTGATTTAGCCAAACAAGTCCACACTGACCCTCTGAAGAGTAACCCCACACAGACTCATTCCCTGATCCTATTACACTCCATTTCCCATGACTAATGCAACTAACCTACATCTCTGAACGCAATGGGCAAATTAGCTTGGCCAATTCACCTAACCCCCACATCTTTGGATTGTGGGAGCAAACCGGAGCACCTAGAGGAAACCCACACAGACATGAGGAAAATGTGCAAACTCCACACAGTCTGAGGCTGAATTCGTACGCAGGGGAGGCTACAGTGCTAACACTGGGCCATTGTGTCGCCCCAGTGGTTAGATCTGACTGTTCCGAAAAATCAATTATATTCAATCCTGCCTAACAATGTGTAGCATAATTTGTAACAAAGTTTCAACTCTATCCAGAGGGAGGCTAGTACAATTGCAACATTTATAAGGCATTTTCATGGGTATATGAATAGGAAGGGTTTGGACGGAGATAGGCTGGGTACTGGCAGGTGGGACTAGATTTGGTTGGGATATCTGGTCGGCATGGACGAGTTGGACTGAGGGGTCTGTTTCCATGCTGTATACCCCTATGACTCTAATAGGTCATTTAAAAAACAGTTCATATGTCAATGAGAAACAGTTCTGGGAGTGTAGTTGGAAAGGGAGACATAAAGCGGTTGGAAGTTAATGAGAAACAAAAACAGAAGTTGCTGGAAAAGTTCAGCAGGTTTGGCAGCATCTGTGAAGAGAAATGAATTAACATTTTGGGTCCGGTGGCCCTTCCTCAGAACTAGAAATTAATGAATATGTGAGGGAGAATAAGAAGTGGATTCCATGTTAAGCGTTGCTGTTCTTAATTATACTAGTGGCAGGGCATTTGAACAACATAGGTATTTTGTAGGGACTGTGAGAAGTTCCAAGAACAGTTGGCTATTTGTATGCAGTTAGAATTCAGGAAGTTTCAAACATTTGTAAGCAGTTAATATTTAGAGTGAGAGCTCTGGGGGGCTCAGAAGAAATGTATATCATGAACAGTTTGACACTATAGAAATACAAAATACAGTAGGAGTAGGCCATTTGGTCCCTGCTTTGCTATTCAATGTGATCATGGCTGATCATGCAACTCAGTATTCAGTTTCTGCTTTCTTGCCATAACCTTTGATCCCTTCACTCCTAAGAACGATGTCTACATCTTTCTTCAATGTTTCAGCCTCGGCCATTTCCTGTGGGAGAGAATTCCACAGGCACAAATTCCACAAGCAGTATTTGCTTGATGCAACTGAGCAAGATTAAAGTTTGTGGAAGAAAGCGGAGGTATTTTTACCTTGGTGAAGCTAGCTGATGATGAAAACTGGAGTTGTGTCTGTAAGTGAGTGCTGGATTGCAGTTTCTGAAGTCCAGCAGAGTTTAGGCCAGTAACAGAGGGCAATTGAACAGAATGGAAGCAGTAATTGAGGAATGGCTCTTTTACGGGAGTTCTGAAATATGGTATTCAACAGTGAGATTTGATGACTATCTATATCATTAACATCTGGAGAGGGGTTTGGTGAGGAATCTGGGATATCGTTTTTTCACATTTGCTATTTGCATCACAGTCCTTTACCTGTATTAAATACATGTCAATCCTCGGTGTTTCAGATTCTGCTAAAGTAGAATTGTAAAGTTTAATGTTCTTTGTTCTTTTGGCTTTATTCTCTCAGCAAGTCTCCTGGATCTCATCGCCTACATTTTTTTAAAAAATGGTTATGCTTTCTAACCAGTTTGCAGCATACAGTGGCAGTCTGATCCAAGAAAGTAACTATTTTAAATTTAAGTCTCCCTGCTCATGTCTTTCCACTAGCTTATAGAGATAATTAAAGCAGTCATCTATGGATTTTTCTGGATAGTGTATCCTACTTGCTCTTTCAAGGATTTTATTAATTCTGAGGATGAAACAATTGCTTTTAGTATCTCTTAGAATGTCTTGTGTTTTTTTTTATCCCGTGGTGAGCAAAATTATTCTCTACTCCCAATAATGTACCAAAGTGTATTTTCTTCTTCGGCTTCTAAACTTAGTATCCAATTTATGTCAAGAATTGTTTTCTCCAAGATGTCCAATTTTTTATTCTATTTAACCCATCTCTAAAATTAAATTTTACAGTCAAACTATTTTTGTTACTATAATATTGTTACATCCTGATGTAATGAGGAACTTTGCCTTTGAAACTATTATTTAACAGTGACTATAGCTCTCCTGTGCATTGCTGATGTTCTGGAGGTCTTTCCCACTTTGGCTTTAATACAACTATTTACAGGTTATAAGAATAGGCTCAGCTCTCACTTGGTCTAAGTTACTATTGTTATGATGCTGTGGAGGTGCCAGGGTTGGACTGGGGTATACAAAGTTAAAAATCACACAACACCAGGTTATAGTCCAACAGGTTTTATTTGGAAGCACTAGCTTTTGGAGCGCTGCTCCTTTATCAGGTGGTTGTGTAGTATAAGATCATAAGACACAGAATTTATTTAAAAAGTTTACAGTGTGATGTAACAGAAATTATATATTAAAAAAGACCTGGATTGTTTGTTAAGTCTGTCATCTTTTAGAATGGTTTCAGTTCTTTCATATGTAAATCGCAGAACTTTTTTAAAGTTACATTCTCAAGTGAACTTTAACAATTGGTGTCATGTTGGTCCAGATAATGCATTTAAGGTGTGAGACACCCTTTGTGAGACTGTCTGTGCCACACAATGTTCAGACTGATTCTAATCTAAAAAATAGAATTACAGAATTTTACATGGATTCTTGCAGTTTTGAGCAAAATTAAATGTAATTCTGCAAGTACAAATTTACCCCACAAATGTGTGTGTGTGTGTGTGTGTGTGTGTGTGGTGGTGGTGGTGGGGGGATGTTATGAGTGTCTGTAAGATTGTATGTGTGTGTGGCTCTGAGTGTAAAGGGGTATAAGTCTGTTGGGGGGGGGAGGGGGGGGGTGTGGGAGTGGGAGTGTATGTGTGAGCATATGCGAGAGAGCTTGTGTATGAGAGAGGGACTGCATGAGTGTATGGGTTTACAGGAGTGTGTGTGTCTGTGTGTGTGTGTGTGTGTGTCTGTGTAGCAATGGAGATGGATTGGAGAAGTTGGGTTTGCTTTCCTGGAAGTAAAGAATGCTGAGAGGAAAGAACAGAGGTGTCCAAAACCATTGGGATAGAGTAAATTGTGAGAAAATATGCTCACTCATCAAAGGATCAGGAACAAAAGAGTACAGATTTAAAGTAATCAGTAAAAGAAGCAAAAATAATGCAAGGAAAACATTTTTCATGTGCTGAATGTTTGGAATGTATTGTGAGAAACTCTTGTAGGCCAAGTTCATTTGAGGCATTCAGAGGAATCAGACTTTCCAAATGACAACATGCAGGTTAAGTGGAACAGACCGGAGGATTATACTAAGCGAAATGTTCATTCAGAGAGCTGGCACAGCCACAATATTCTGAATGGCCTCCTTCTGCTCTGCAATAATTCTTTCTTTGATTTTATGGGATAGGAAAATATAGTGGAAGGTATGTCAGGATCTTCATTAAAAAGCAGGCCCTTGAGTGCAGCAGTCACCTGATCATTGCACAAGCTATCTGTTAAATGGCAGGGAAACAAGATCTGAGCATGTGGCTGTAGGATTGAGGTGGGGAAAGGAGATCCTATTTTGGTTAGAAAGAAATTGTATTTCATGAATGTGCTGTACCTGAATCAGTCTGACAATCATTTAGAAAGAAAAATAAAGCTATACAAGGACTTTGGACCAATAAGTGTATGATCATACTTTGCATCGTTCAGTTAATAAAGAGAAAGTTAATATCCTAAAAAAAACAGAATTTGAGAACTAAGGTTTCAGCACAAAAAGTGATATGAATTATCCAAAACAATAGTTTTTTCTCTCCATAAATGCTGTCAGACTTAAGTTAACTCTTCTTCAGAAAAGTTTTTGTTTTAAGTGGCATGTCTTCCCCTCCACCACCTTTACCCTCACATCTGTCATACCAACTCACAACGTATCCACAATGGGGACACCTCAGGACAATGCTGAGATCAGATAAAATGAAGTTCTAAGCGTCTACGGTAGACTTCACTATATATTTTTAAAAATTTTAATTCATTAAGGTTAACTTTCTTTAATTACATAATCCTTTATAATTTTATACAAGTGTATAATCTTATATAAGTAAAATATGCATTGGAATTCGTGTGCCCATTTCAACCAGTCTAACACACCTCTCGGAGCTGTTAAGCTATGGAACTATCAACGTGAAATGGCAGGCACTCCACTGTGGAACATGGTGAATTCAGCCTGCAGCATTAATCTAATAAAAGTAGCACTCAGCCTATATCAGCAGTCAGTGAAAGTACAAGCCTTTGTTTCACACTCCAGAAATTAAATTAAATGATTTAATGTGGAGGTGCTTTAAAAGCTTTGACATTTTGACTGTTCCGCTGACATAGGACATAAGAAAAGGTGCAGGAGTAAGCCATTCAGTCCTTCAGGCCTTGTGTCACCATGCAATGAGATCATGGCTGATTTGTTGCAAAACATGGCATTTTAAATATGTAGAAAACTATCAATTTCAGTTTTGAACATACTCAATGACTGAACTTTCACAGCCTTCTGGGTAGCGGCTTCTAAAGATTCACCATCATTTGATTGAAGAAATTTCTTGTTTAGATTAGATTAGATTACTTACAGTGTGGAAACAGGCCCTTCGGCCCAACAAGTCCACACCGCCCTGCCGAAGCGCAACCCACCCATACCCCTACATCTACCCCTTACCTAACACTACGGGCAATTTAGCATGTCCAATTCACCTGACCTGCACATCTTTGGACTGTGGGAGGAAACCGGAGCACCCAGAGGAAACCCACGCAGACACGGGGAGAATGTGCAAACTCCACACAGTCAGTCGCCTGAGGCGGGAATTGAACCCGGGCCTCTGGCGCTGTGAGGCAGCAGTGCTAACCACTGTACCAACGTGCCGCCCACAATTTCTCATCTCATTCCTAAATAGCCTGTACCTTTATTCTGAGTCCATGTCCCCTTATTCTCAACTCGCTTGCCAGCCAGAGAAATACTGTCCTACATCTACTTTGTCAATCTGTGTAAGAATTTGTACATTTTGAATTTTATCACCTTTTTTTTCAAGACTTCTGCGAATATTGGCGCAATCTACTTAAACTTTCTTTCTAGGACAATTCCTCTACCCCAGGAATCAATGTGGTGAAACTTAATTGTACTCCCTCATGGTCAGTATATATTTTTGTATGACTTGGAGGTGCTGGCATTGCACTGGGGTGGACAAAGTTTAAAAATCTCTCAAAGCCCAACAGGTTTATTTGGAAACACTAGCTTTCGGAGCACTGCTTACACCAACGCACACACCCTCTCACACATACTCCATCTCTCACACTCAGTGTCTCTCTCTCTCTCTCACACACACACACACTCTCTCTGTCTCTCGCACACGCACACACAATCTTAACCAAGTTTACACATATACACACACCCGCAAGCATTCACTCACTCAATCTGTCGCTCCTACATGCGCACACGTATAAGCTTATTGGGTGAATTTGTTTTTGCAGAATTACATTTTATTTTGCTCAAAAACTGCATGCATCAATGTAAAACTCTGTAAAACTATACAGAGAGCTTGTCAGTCTGACACAGAATTCACACCTGTTGTTTAAAAAGCTGAGCTATCTTGCGAATGTAAAAGAGTTCTGGAATTTACATATCAAAGAACAGAACTGAGTATATCTCATTATAAAAGATGCACGTTTTAATCTGATTGTTTTCTGTATCACATGACACTGGATTTCTTTGGTTATAAATTCTGTGAGCATGATCTTAACGTCCATGACTGTCTGATGAAGGAGCGGTGTTCCGAAAGCTAGTGCTACCACATAAACCTGCTGGTCTATAACCTGGTGTTTTGCGATTTTTAACTTAATATTTCTGTAAGTATGGAGATCAAAATTGGATGCAGTTCTCCACGTGTAATCTCACCATGGCTTTATAAAATTGTAGTAAACCATCTTTACATCTGTGTTTCAATTGTTATAAAAGGCTAACGTACCATTTGCATTTCTAATGGCTTGCTTTTTCTGCATGTTAACTTTCAGTGACTCACAAATAAGACGTGCAAATTTCTGAAGTTTAGTACCTCCCAGACTTTCACCATTTAAAAAAAACATCCTGTATTTTTTGTTTTTCCTCTCAAAGTGGATAACCTCACATTTCTCCCACGTTGTATTCCATCAGCCAAATGTTTGCCCTTTCACTTAACTTATCCAAATCCTCTTGAAGCATCTTTGCATCATCTTCAAAACTCTAAATGTTCCCTGTAATGTTTTTTTCTGTTGTGCAGATTTCCAACATCAATGTACCGCAGCGGTTTCCATAAGTGGAAACCGATGTGTCAACACACTGATCAGTGTGCATGGAACCTCACAAGCAGCTGCTCATGTTGCTTACAGTTCTACCTTGTTTTGGGCCATCTGCAAACTAAGAAATATGAATCCCCACATCCAAATCATTGAAACAGAGTATGAATCGCTGGGCGCCAAGCACTAATCCCTGCTGTAGCACACTAATCACAGCCTGATGATCTAGATATGACCCATTGTATCCTACTTTCTGTTTTCTATTTATTAACCATGATTTGGAGGAGCCAGTGTTGGACTGGGGTGGACAAAGTTAAAAATTACACAACACCAGGTTATAGTCCAACAAGTTTAATTGGAAGCACTAGCTTTCGGAGTGCCGCTCCTTGTGCACAACTACCTGATGAAGGAGCGGCGCTCCGAAAGCTAGTGTGCTTCCAATTAAACCTGTTGGACTATAACCTGGTGTTGTGATTTTTAACTATTAACAGCCTTTAAATATTTTGAAGGCAGAGGTAGATAGATTTTTGATTTCCAAGAGGATGAAAGATTATTAGTGGTATGCAGGAATGCAGAGTTGAAGTTAAAATCAGATCAGCTGTGATCTTGTTGAATGGTGGAGCAAGCTAGAAGCACCTCATCTACACTTATTCCATGTTTGTATGACAAGTTCTCAAACCATGTCTTCATATTCCCCAAAATGCATGTGCTGTTGATTACTATCCTCTTAAAATCTAAGTATATCATCTCCACAGTTTTCCCATATCCTTTGTAATAGTTGCACCCTCAAAAATCACCAGGTTTGTTAAACAATCTTTCCTTTTGATAAATCCATGTTAACTGTCATTATTTTCAGTGTCCTGATATACATCCTTTATTATAGATTCTGATGGTTTATCTATGACTGATGTCAGGCTAACAGGCGTGTTGTTCCCTTTATTCCTCCCTCTCTCTCTCTCAGATATTTGAGGGTATATTTGTCTCCTTCGAACCTGCAGGAACTACTCCAGAGTTGTTTTGACACTTGTGACAGTTTATCTTGACAGATCCTCACTACGAAGTCCAATCTATACATATCATATTCCTGACACCTGTGATACCAAAATTAGACATTTTAGCTGCTTCTGGGAAATGCACATGAACAAAGTCCATACTTCTTGTGAAACAGTTGATGCTGTTCTCGGCCTCATCCATGGAGAGTGTTACAGTCATTGCAAAAATCCAAGACTATATTTGCAAAAAAGTACCACAAACAAATCAAGGTTTTAAGTTTATGAAAGGCTGTATGCTGAATTTGAAGGAATGGGCTGTATGCTGAATGTGTTAAGCTACGCTGTTAACTAGTGAACGTACTGAAAAACAATGGGAGGTATTCAAAGATGTAGTTGGTACAAGACCAATTCATACCACTATAGAGCAAATGTTCCACTTATGCAGTCAAGCAACCATGGTAAACATATGAAGTAAGACATGCTGTAAAGCTAAACAAAGTGGCTTACATAAATGCCAAGAAAAGTGGAAGCCCAGATGTTTGGGAGAAATATAGAAAATCAACAAGCTATAAAACTCAATATGAAAGAAGCATGCAAGTAATATAAAAAGTATGAAATACGTTTGAAGAGGAAGTGGTATGGGAGTTGCATAGGCACAGCTGATGGCCATGCCTGAATCCAGAGTAAAATCTGGCATGATAGATCATGTTTTGCATAGTTTTAATTTAACGAGGGTGTATTTCACAGAAATACAGCATACAATGCTGTTTTTTGCAAAAAAAAATGCTTGTTATGCAAACGAAATGACGATAAAATAGAATACACCAAACTATTTACATATTATATATTCAGTAGTAATCTATCCCAAAAGAATCCCTTTTTTGTAGTCAAATGCCAGAAGGAATTTTGTGTCAAAAACATCTAAGGGTTTGACTTTCAATTTGCAGTCTTGAAAGTCTAACAGTCTATTCATTGAGTATTCACAAAACTAAGCTTAGATCTTCTCAGCTTCAGAGTTTGAACCAAACATTTATGGTCTGGGACTTTCAAGCTAAACATTTACACTGGGTTAACTTTTTTCCAATATTTCTGGAGCAAAGTATTTTTTTCAGGAGAACTATGCTTTTACATCTATCCTCAACTAAGACTTCTTTCAACAGCCTTCAAAAGTTATTGAAGCTATGAGTGTTTTCCCTAAGCTAAGCAAAGCAAAGTCAACTCCTCATCCTTCTAACTGAAAGCAAGCCAATAGTCTTCTCAGATAAGATTTGGGGTTCATGAATATCTTAATATCATTTATTTTTTTGTTCAGTGGTATATGGTTTTCTGTGTTTCTGAACAGCTTCAGTGATTAATATATATATAGATATTTCTGCAGCATGGTGATTTTTCTTTTTTTGAAAAATACAGTTTTAGAGAGCTTTTCTGCTGAGTAATGGGAATTTGTTTAAATTGGGATATTTATTTGAGCGTCCAAACTAAATAGTTGGGCATTAGGTTTTCAATTTAGAAGGTCAGGGCTTGATTCTTTTTTTCCTTTGATTGGGGAAACACCCATATTTTGGAGGGGGGAGGGGTGCAGAAGCGTTTACATGTCAGTTGACCAATTTAGAAAAGTTTTGGCTGAAGCTGGATGTGTAAAGGGAGAAAGGGACATATTTTAGTACTGTTAAAAAAGAGATTAACTCTGTAAGAAGTTTAGTTTGAAAGTTTCAGACTAGAGGTGTTTGGCTAAAGCCCTGAAAGGTTATGTGAAGCTGAGGAAGTCTAACCTCAGTTAAATGTTGAATCAAGAAAGAGGCTATCAGATTCTCACAACCAGGAATTAAAACCACAACTAAGTCAGACCATTTCGTGGGTTGACAAAGGAATTCTCTCTAGTAGTTGACTACTATATCAGCCTGCTGTTAGAATTTGTGGGATTTTATTGCAATCATTAGTGAAAATCCACACTTCTGATGTTATGATGGAGGGAAGCTGATTAATAAAGCAGCAGAAGATTGTTGGGCCCAGGACATCATCCTGAGGAACTATTGCAGAGATATCCTTGAGCCTGACCACAAAACCACCACCATCTTTCATTGAGCTCGAGAGGATCCCAACGAGCAGAGAGTTTTCATCAGATTCCCATTGACTCTAGTTTTGCAAGGAGTCCTTGATGCCACACTCAATCAAATGTGACCTTGTTGTCAAGTGCAGTCACTCTCCCCTCCCCTCTGAGGTTCGGCTCTGCTCTCTCTTTATCTGGACTCCATTTCCAACTATCCACTTACTTGTCCCTTTCCTTCTCACCAGCATCCCCCACTTCAGCTACAGCATATATACCACTTCTGCCCAGGTACTAACAGTCCTTCCCACAGTTGATCCTGGACCTGCTGAGTTTCTCCAGCAATTTATGTTTACGTTTATGTTTAAGTTAGTTTAAACTCTCCTCAACAGCATGAGCAAACATTCCTGTGAAGATATCAATTCTGTTTCCTGTTAAGATGTAACCCATCCACCTGGTACAGATCCCTCCTGCCCCATACCTAGTCCCAATGCCTCCAATATTTGTTGTCCTGTCTCGTACACTTATTCTCCATTCACATGTTCAGTCGATCAATCTTCTTATTTATTTGCCCATCAGCAATTGGCACTGGGACTAATTCTCAGAAATCCTGCTTTTTCATTTCCTTTTTAACTCCATTAAATCTGCTCACTGGGTCTTGTCCCTCTTTCTACTGATGTCATTGGTACCAACGAGGACCATACTTTTGGCTGATGACCAGAATCCAGATGGAAGTCCAATAACTGTGATGCCATCCTCGACTTTGACACCAGAAAGACAACACATCATCTTGAAGTTACGTTTACTGCCATAGAAATGCCTGTCTGATCTTCCTGATTTTGAATCCTGGATTGCTATTGGCCTTCCACTATGCTTCCTCCCCTCCTATGCAGTTACACTCCCCAGAAAAATCATTCTCCTCACCAATATCCAAAATGAAGAACCAATGGTTAATACATTAAGGGAAGTTTGCATTCCTTCTTGGTTATCTGAGACAATTTTTCTCAATGTTTCTAAGACCCATTTATAGTGACAAGAATATCTATCCCATACACATTCATCACAATATAATTTAATGTAAATATTAGCCTATAAATTTATCACAACATGAAATTATTTCTGACTGTGAAAATCTGGAAAAATGGTTACTAGACAAACATCTTAGCATACACAAATTTCTTTAGAGAGCTGTGGTGTGTTGGAAATGAACGGTAATGTAGTTCAATTGCAGGATCCAGATAATATCACTAGACCACAAGAGGAAATCTTGAATGATCTCTCGATATCGTCTGACTCCAGGGAACAGTTAAAGCTTTAGAATAGACCCAGTCATCTGTAATTTTATATAAGAGGTAATGTTGTGGAAAATCTGTAAAATAACATTAAGGTTTGAATGCAGTACTTGCATGGTGAGCCTTCTGCATACCCCATACAATTAATTAAACAAACATGAACATTATTACATAATTTCAAATCATTCGGAATGCAAAAATGGGGAAATAATGCTTCACTTATACAGAATCAGGTTCCACTTGAAACACTAAATTTAGTTTGGGCATATGCAACTATGAAAAGATGTGTTAGCTGTAGAATAATTAGAGTGCAAGGATATGGAGTCATAGAAATGTACAGAATGGAACCAGACCCTTCGGTCCAACCTGTCCATGCTGACCAGATACTCCAACCCAATTTAGTCCCACCTGCCAGCACCCGGCCCATATCCCTCCACAAACCCTTCCTACTCATAGACACATCCAAATGCCTTTTAAATGTTGCAGTTGTACCAGCCTCCACCACTTCCTCTGGCAGCTCATTGCATACACATACCACCCTCTGCTTGAAAAAGTTGCCCCTTTGGTCTCTTTTATATCTTTCCCCTCTCACCCTAAACCTATGCCCTCTAGTTCTGGACTCCCCGACCCAGGAAAAAGACTTTGTCTATTTACCCTATCATGGCCCTCATAATTTTGTAAATCTCTATAAGGTGACCCCTCAGCCTCTGACACTCCAGGGAAAACAGCCCCAGCCTATTCAACCTCTACCTATAGCTCAAATCCTCCAACCCTTGCAACATCCTTATAAATCTTTTCTGAACCCTTTCAAGTTTCACATCTTTCCGATAAGAAGGAGACCAGAATTGCACGCAATATTCCAACAGTGGCCTAACCAATGTCCTGTACAGCCACAACGTGACCTCCCAATGTCTATACTTAATGCTCTGACCAATTTGGCATACCAAATACCACCTTCACTATCCTATCTCACTGCAAATATACTTCCAAGGAGCTATGATCCTGCACTCCTAGGTCTCTTTGTTCAGCAACACTCCCTAGGACCTTACCATTAATTCTATAAGTCCTGCTAAGATTTGCTTTCCCAAAATGCAGCACCTCGCATTTATCTGAATTAAACTCCATCTGCCACTTCTCAGCCCATTGGCCCATCTGATCAAGGTCCTAATGTAATCTAAGGTAACCTCCTTTGCTGTCCACTACACTTCCAATTTTGGTGTCATATGCAAACGTACTAACTATACCTCCTATGCTAACATCCAAATCATTTATATAAAATGACAAAAAGTAGTGGACCTAGCACCGATCCTTGTGGCACTCCATTAGTCACAGGCTTCCAGTCTGAAAAACAACCTTCCACCACCACCCTCTGTCTTCTACCTTCGAGCCAGTTCTGTATCCAAATGGCTAGTTCTCCCTGTATTCCATGAGATCTAACCTTGCTAACTTATTGTTTCCAGCTTATGGTCCTATTGATTAACAAACCAGTTTGCTGTGTTGAAACAGTTGCTACTTTTTTTCAAAATTACATATTCATTTCGAGGGTGTGTTGTTTTCAGGATATGTATAATGATCAGTTTCTAAGCTGCAGGTGGTTCTTTTATCCTGGTAGAACAGAGACCACTTATGGGTTCGTTCCAGGAATACACAGATCAGGTCATCTGATCTCTAGTAGCCAGTTTAACAGAGCCAACTGTCCATTTAAGGTTAATTCTAAGTGCCATAGAGTATTACAGCATGGAATTAGACCGTTCGGTCCAATTAGTCCATGCCGAATGTTTCCCAACTAAACTAGTTCCACCTGCCTGCACTTGGCTCATGTCCCTCCAAGTCTTTCCTATTCATGAACTTATCAAACTGTGTTTTAAACATTGTAACTGTACCTGCATCCATCACTTTCTCTGGCGGTTCATTCCACACATGAACCACTCTCTGTGCAAAAAAAAGTTGTCCTCATGCCCTTTTTGAAACTTTCTCCTCTCGCCTCATAAATATGCCCCTAGTTTTAAATTCCCCCTCCCTAGGGAAAAGACATAGAACATAGAACATAGAAAAATACAGACCTTTGCTATTCCCCCTTTCTGTGCCCCTCATGATTTTATAAACCACAATAAGGTCTTTCCTCAACCTCCTAGCACTCAGTAAAAAATGTCCCAGCCTATCCAGTTTATTTTTATAGGTCAAACCCTCCAATCCTGGATATTGAATAAAGTTCATATTTTGAAATTGCAAATATGAGGTGCCTTTAATGGGCATGGCAAGAAGGGATTGTGGATCAAATATCGCTAGATAGCTGTAGGCTACAGATCAGCCATGATTTGATTAAACAGTGCCACAGAAATTAAGGGCTCCTCTGTTCCCTGTGGGGCAAATTATATAATAAGTATTAGGGTCTCTGAGACCACTTCTAATTTTTTATCAGTACTAATGTTGGGCAGGTTTCAACTCCATTTAGAGGTGTTGGCAATCTCCAGGTGTGTTAAAGGACAGAATGTTGGTACTGAAGAAGAAATACATATTTGAATCACTGGTACAATACGGAAACTATTTGCTCTTGCAAGGACATATCGGCTCTTGCTCTTCCAGGCTCTTCCTCCTTATATCTGCTTTTCTTATCATTCATGTATTTATGCAACTCTGTTTTGAATGTTAGGGTTAAATCGGTTTCCACCACCCAATTAGGCAGTGCATTCCAGAGTCTAGCCACACAGGGTAGCAGTAACACCAATGGTTAATCCAAAGTATAAATTTAGCAGCCCAAGTGAGAAGTTACAGAGCCCTTTATGATAAATTTTAAACTACATGTTCTCTTGGATTTAATTGCAGCAATCATTTTGAGAAAGTAGTGTCAGCATCTTTCAGTTGGAAACGTACCCATGTTGTGTGATATCTAATATAATCCAGGACTGAAAGTTACAGCTGAAATGCCTCTACAAACTTGATTCTGCAGAAGTATCCATACTGAGAGGTACTGAACACACTCTCCATGCAGTGAAAACCTGTGAAGACATCATCATGTTCCTCAGCCCGACTTGGTTGCTGTGATGCTCAATTTCCAAATGTGGATCATTCAAGTCCATTGGGGAATTCACTTGCCACTCACCAGAGAACAAGGCATGAAACTGCAAGAGAGACTCAGAACAACCATTATCTGGAAAACTATCTATTAATGGCTTTTAGTGTTTTAAAGAATAGCTGCAATTGCAAAGTGTTTGGAAGTACTCTGGAGTGTTTTAAGATGTTACCATCAGTTCCAGGATTTGTTAGTGAGTCAGACGTTTAACCCGATTTTCTGCAATGTATGAAGTTTATTATTCACTCTAATACCTGGATTTCTGGATCATAGAATGGTTACAGCAAAGAAGAAGGTCACATGGCCTGTTGCACAGACACAGCATGGGTTCATGAAAGGCAGGACATGCTTAACAAATCTTTTGGAATTATATGGAGACATTATGTGCAAGGTGGACAATGAGGACCTAGTGGATTTCCAAAAGGCCTTTGACAAGGTGCCACACAAAAGGTTGCTGCATTAGATAAAGATGCATGGCATTACAGACAGAGTATTAGCATATGCATCGAGGATTGGTTGACTAACAGGAAGCAAAGCGTGGGGATAAATGAGTGCTATTCTGGCTGGCAATCAGTAACTAGTGTGTGCCTCAGGGATCAGTGTTGGAACCACAATTATTCACAATATATAGAGATGATTTGGATTTGGGGACCACATGTAGCGTGTCAAAGTTTGCAGGTGACACTAAGATGAGTGGCAGAGCAAAGTGTGCAGAGGACTGTGAAACTTTGCAAAGGAACATAAATACTTGATGTCAGTGGGCAAAGGTCTGGCAAATGAAATACAATGTTAATAAATGTGAAGCCATCCATTTTGGTAGGAGTAACAGTAGGAAGGATTATTACTTGAACAGTAAAAGGTTGCAGCATGCTGTTTTGCAGAGGGACCTGGGTGTCCTTGTGCAAGAATCACAGTGGGGTGGTTTGCAGGCACAATAAGTAATCAGGAAGACAAATGGAATCTTGTCCTTCATTGCTAAAGATATTGAGTATAAAAGCAGAGATGTTGTGTTTGCAGCTGTACAGGATGCTGGTGAGGCCACATCTGGAGTAGTGTGTGCAGGTTTAGTCTCCTTTCTTAAGAAAGAATGTACTGCCACTAGAGGGGGTGCAGGAGGTTCACTAGGTTGATTCTGGAGTTGAGGGCTGAAAATGTGTTGCTAGAAAAGCGCAGCAGGTCAGGCAGCATCCAAGGAACAGGAGAATCGACATTTCGGGCATAAGCCCTTCTTCAGGAATGAGGAAAGTGTGTCCAGCAGGCTAAGATAAAAGGTAGGGAGGAGGGACTTGGGGGAGGGGCGTTGGGAATGGGATAGGTGGAAGGAGGCTAAGGTGAGGGTGATAGGCCGGAGTGGGGTGGGGGCGGAGAGGTCAGGAAGAAGATTGCAGGTTAGGAAAGCGGTGCTGAGTTTGAGGGATTTGACTGAGACAAGGTGGGGGGAGGGGAAATGAGGAAACTGGACAAATCTGAGTTCATCCCTTGTGGTTGGAGGGTTCCTAGGCGGAAGATGAGGCGCTCTTCCTCCAACCGTCGTGTTGCCATGGTCTGGCGATGGAGGAGTCCAAGGACCTGCATGTCCTTGAATCAAGGCCTGGGAACCCTCCAACCACAAGGGATGAACTCAGATTTCTCCAGTTTCCTCATTTCCCCTCCCCCCACCTTGTCTCAGTCAAATCCCTCAAACTCAGCACCGCCTTCCTAACCTGCAATCTTCTTCCTGACCTCTCCGCCCTTACCCCCACTCTGCCCTATCACTCTCATCTTGACCTCCTTCCACCTATCGCATTCCCAATGCCCCTCCCCCAAGTCCCTCCTCCCTACCTTTTATCTTAGCCTGCTGGAAATCTCCTTCCTCTGGAGTTGAGGGGGCTGGCTTATGAGGAGAGACTAAGTAGACCGGGACTATTTTCATTGGAATTCAGAAGAATGAGGGGGGGATCTTATAGAAACATATAAAATTACGGAGGGAATAGATAAGGTCGAAGTACAGAGGGTTTTCCACTGGCAGGTGAAACTAGGACAAGGGGATATAGCCTCCGAATTAGAGGGTACAGATCGAGGACTGAATTGAGAAGGAACCTTTTCACCCAGAGAGTTGTAAATCTATCGAATTCCTAGCCCAATGAAGTAGTTGACGCTACTCCAGTAAATGTTTTTAAAGCTAAGATAGATTTTTTTTTGAACAATAAAAGAATTAAGGAATATGGTGAGATTGTGAGTAAGTGTAGCTGAGTCCACAAAAAGATCAGCCATGATTTGATTGAATGGCGGAGCAGGCTTGAAGGGCAGATGGCCAACTCCTGCTCCTGGTTCTTATGTTCTTATTGTGTCCAAGCTGACTTGTTGCTAGATCAGCTCCATTTGTCTCAATTTCACTGAAATTTGCCTGCCCTTTGACAGAAAGGAACAAGAAAAGAAGAAACCAACCTTTCCTGTCCAACTAAATAATTGAAATATGGACAGACTGGAGGTAATTTAACCATGAACTGGACCACATAATAAAATGAACCAGGTGTGTTAATTATGTAAATTAATGTATTAATAGAATTTGGAATATAGGAGTAGGATTTGGCCATTCACCTTGGGACTATTCTACTTTTTTTAACAAGAAGTTGGCTGATCATCTACCTCAATGATGTGAGATATTGCATTACAGATATCTTTATTACCGCCATTACAGTTTGCTATATTAATTAATGCCATGCTCCTGTTTATTTATTCACAACACTTTACTAACCCGTTGTTTACTATAGTGCATTTTCATTCATTCATAAAACCATGCTTTTGTCATGCATTTTACTATTGCAAGATCGATGAAATTAAAACATTATTTGCAAATCCATTACTGCTCCTTCGCACCTTATCAGACCTATTCATCAAAAGCTACCTCTGAATAAATATTGAAGATTACTAAACTATTCAAAAACAATACCCTCCCAACACTGTCTCCACAAACCTATGGAAAGATTAAAATGTTAATCAGCCCTTAACAACTGTCTGTCAGGACCTGAATAGACTGCAGAACATCAAACAGTTTCCCCAACTAGTCCCCTGTCCCCTTTACTGTCAAAACAATGCTTCCATGAAATTGTATGAATGAATGAAACTCTCACCAGCAAATAGTAAACAAATCTCACAATCCAGCTGCGGTAATCAGTTTAATATCCTTCTTTTATTAAGTAATGTATAATTCCTTACTTATTTAGAGCTTATAGACCTAGTATTTTTACTAACATTACTAACTTAAAAGACAAAAGGACTAGCACCTGTTAATTATGCAGACCATACAGACATTCTAATCCCCTCAGAAGTAACTGCCACCACTTAATAAATGATTAAACCATCTCCTGTTTCCCAAGGACAGAAGTCACCCAAACCTTTTATGTACAATCAATAAAACACCATGGTGATAGAATTTTAATGTTGAGATTGTGGTGCTGGAAATGCACAGCAGGTCAGGCAGTATCCAAGGAGCAGGAGAATCGTCATTTCAGGCATAAGCCCTTCATCAGGAACTTAAAAGAAAAGTGGAGGAACAGGTGATGCCGGTGTAACTGCTGAAGATAGACTGTTCCACGTATCCGACAAACAGGTAGGTACAGCTGGATCCCATGCAGGTGCCTATGGCTACCTCTTTGGTTTGGAGGAAGTGGGAGGGTTGGAAAGAGAAGTTGTTAAGGGTGAGGACCAGTTCAGCCAGACAAATAAAGGCGTCTGTGGAAGGGTACTGGTTGAGACGGCACGAGAGGAAGAAATGGAAGGCTTGGAGACCTTCGTTGTGGCGGATCGATGTGTACAGGGACTGGATGTCCATGGTGAAAGTGAGGCGTTGGGGGCCGGGGAAACTAAAATCTTGGAGGTGAAGGGCATGGATGGTGTCACAAACGGAGGTGGGGAGTTCCTGGACTAAGTGGAACAGGATGGTGTCCAGGTAGGAAGAGATGAGTTCAGTGGGACAGGCGCAGGCTGAGAAAATGGGTCGACCGGGGCAGTCAGGTTTGTGAATCTTAGGAAGGAGGTAGAATTGGGCAGTGCAGGGTTCACAGACAATGAGGTTGGAGGCTGTGGATGGGAGATCCCTAGAGGTCGTGGATGGTCAGGGAGATGATGGTTTGGTGATGGGAGGTGAGCGATCAAGGGGGCAGTAGAAGGAGGTGTCTGCGAGTTGGTGCCTGAAACATTGATTCTCCTGCTCCTCCGATGCTGCCTGACCTGCTGTGCTTTTCCAACACCACATTCTCAACTCTGATCTCCCAATAGAATTTTAATGTATGTAAGAATTGTATTTTGGGATTCCATCACTGCCTCAAACTTAGGCTACTGCGGTTGCTGAATAAAGAGGCAATTTTTGCTACTCACTGATTTTGGTCATTATTTTGGCATAGTCAGCAGAATTGCTGGGGGCATCATCTAAACTGACAAGTCACTGACCGTTCTTCAAGGGTAAGAAGCTTTCTTCTTAGAGTCGTGATCTAGTCCCTGAACCTTTTGTGAGTCGGCCATTTTCTCGGATCCTTCACGTCCAAACCTCAAGTGCCACCAATCAGTTGAAATATCCTATGGCAAGGAATTGCCACAGCATGAAACTGCCAATGACAGATATAGTCAGCTGACCATGAATGACCCCAGGAAACTGCCTCCAAGCTTGAAGGCAGGCTGCCCCATCCCCCCAATGTAACTGAGGAAGAAATGCTGAGGCAGTTACAGAACTATCTTGAAGTGTAGTTCTTGTTAGGAAAGACTTGAACCAAAATCAGCCAGAAGTATAATATGCCCAAAGGTCTGTGGACCCTAATGACATGAAATAGGTCTGGGGAAAAACCACTCGACAGAATGATATAAAGAGGATTAAATGCTCCGGTGCACTAATGAGACAAAATTGCCACAGAAATGAAGTCATATCCCAATCATTCCATGATCATGAAATAACCCAACTTAAAGAGCAATTAAAAGCAATGCATGAACAGCTGCAGAAAAAAAATTCAAAACAGGAAAAAGCTGACCTTGCAAATCAGGAATTTGAAAAAGAGAACAAGAAACTGAAGGATGAGATAACAGCCCTGTTAGTTGCTTCCTCAGTTCCCAAGCCCAAACAAAATTTGTATTCGACCACCCAAGACATCCAGGAAGTGGTGTGACGAAACCAAGCTATCGTCCTTGGGAAACGGAGGAATTTTAGAAGTGTAAGTGATGTGAACTGTATATCCCTGGCACCATTTTTACTACCCCTTAAAACCAGGGAAGTGAAAATCGATTAAGTGGTCAGGCAGACGTTAGATGATGGCACTGAGGTGAATATTCCAGTAAAACAGACTGAAATGCACACTATGCATGGACCTGCGACCCCGAGAAAGAAATACCTCACCCAAAGAAAGGCTCAATGAAGAGATGGGAAAGCCTAGACAGGTTAAAGGGTGTATATATGCTTCATCCCTGGGACAGGGTACAGATTCTGAGTGTGATTGAAACTAAAAGAGAAAGTTGACTGGACAGCAATAAAACAATGGTTACAGGGAGTTTTGAGAAGATTTGTAGCTCAGGTTGAGGTTCTGGTTGTAGGTTTTCTCGCTGAGCTGGAAGGTTCGCTTTCAGACATTTTGTCACCATACTAGGTAACATTTTCAGTGACCCTCCAAATGAAGCTTCATTCAGATGCTCACTGAAGATGTCATCTAGTATGGTGACGAAACGTCTGAAAACAGACCTTCCAGCTCAGCGAGAAAACTTACATCCAGTGGTGACAGGGGTGTAGTCCACATAAGGCCAGTTGGACAAAAGTCACAGCTTGCTGTCAAAAACTTATAGAAAAAGTCCCAGAATACAAGGAAATGGTTAGAATGACATGGAAAGAATATGTAGGAATCCCAAATGTGTGGGAAGGCAGGGATTTTGAAGGTTGTGATTGTAGCCCACTGACGTCTGCTTTTCTGGCCGGGTGTAAACCTGAGCTCACTAAAACATTAAGGCTAACCAAACCAGTCTGGGATCAGAGGGGGACCAATTACTATAAATTTGTGGACTGAGCCCACCAGCTTGACCGAGATATGGGCACTGAGTTTTGAGCCCTATGGACAGGACCAATGGGACAAACGCCTAGGAGGACCCAAGGCAAATGCCCAGGGAAGTGTCACTCCTGTAGGAAGGAAGGCTGTTTGGCCAGGGAGTGTTGGCAAAGGGGCAAAGGGAGAAGCCGCCTAATAAGCAATGAAACTGGGAATAAGACTGATCTCCTGGAACAGTTTAAAAAACTAACCATCCAGCATCAGCAGGAGCTGCTAAAGTTCACAAAAAAAACTGAAAGAACCCATCCCATTCCCGTTTATGCTCATACTGGCTTTATGCCAGAGCAGGGAGACAGACTGTAGGTGACCATGAGGGCAGAGGATCTGGACATTGAGTACCTTTTGGACACAGGAGCAAAATTGACGTGCCTACCCCAGAAGTGTGAGATCAAGCTCCCTTCAGACAGACAGTGAGAACAGCTTACAGAGCAGGAGCTGACAGGATTGAAATTAAAAGGACCAAACCCATATACCTTGAATTCAGCCCCCACAAGTTAGTAACCCGTAGCCCAGCTGCGCCTTGGTATGGATATGTCCTGAAACATTGATTCTCCCGCTCCTCGGATGCTGTCTGACCTGCTGTGCTTTGCCAGCAGCACATTCTCGACTCTCATCTCCAGCATCTGCAGTCCCCACTTTTGCCTCGGAATGGATATCCTCACCCACTGCATTCGTCTTTACATTTCAGTGTTGGACAGGTAGCATGGTCCATCAGAACCCTACAAAGGGAAAAGTTAAAAGATCACTCCATCTGGGCTAAATACAAGGACGGCTGTGCGTTACTGAAAATGGAACGCGACACTTTTACAGAAACACCTCCACCTGTATCAAACAAGAAAAAGGGACTTTGATAGAAACCCATCTCACTTATAACAGCCCAGTGTGGCCCGTATGAAAGGCAAGCGGAAAATGGATATTAACTACATATCACAGGAAAGCCGGACACTCCACACTGTCATGACATCAGGAAGCCTCCCCCCACCCCTCCAGAGCATTGGCACAGCCAGCAGGATTATAGGCTCTGACTAAAGCCTACAGAAGATCAGATCAATTTCAGTCATTATTTGAACACAATCCCACAATGCCATTTTCCCACATTATCCCCATGTCTCTTGATGTCCTTAATATCTAGAAGTCTTTTGATCTTTGTCTTTTCCATGCCCAATGGCCAAGTCACCACATCCCACTGAGTGAAGAAAATTCCTCCACATCTTAATCCTAAATGGCCTACTCCTTAGCCTGAGCCTGTACTTCTACTTCACTAATGTAGATTTGGGAAAATCACAGGGAGTTGAACAGTTGTTTTGTGTTTTATCTAACCTGGCCTTCCTGTAAATGACATATGTTTGAATCAGATTGCTGATGTTTACACATGTAAACGTCTTGGCTTTCCTTGAGTGAACTCTGCACTGGATCTGTAAGAGACTGTTTAAAAGAATTAGAGGCAGCCCATGAGTTAGTTAGCACATGAGAGACAGAGATTGGGGATAGTGGATATGTATTGTCATTAGCAGTGGCTCATGTCAGAGTCAGAATTGTGCTGCCGCTCAGTGGCACTCTTGAGAACTGTATCTGTAAAGATCTCATTGTTTCAGGGTGGAATTAAACACTGGCTGAGGCAATCAGGAATAAGGATTGAAATCATCAGTTCTCCCCCCTTCAAACATTTACAGGCAGGAGGGATTGAATCACTTTAAGTCTGTGCCCACTTGCTCCTGACCCTTTTGTGAGTTTCTCCCAATCTCCACCTAGCCTGCTCGTGATTTTTAAAAATTGTATCAGACCCTCTGATAAAACAAGTAAAACAGTCCCAAGCACTCCAATAGTGAAGTTACTTATCCTTGGAACCATTCTTGTGAAGGTCATCTGCACTCTCCGATGCCTTCACATTGTTTCTTTAGTGTGGCATCCACAACTGGAACAGAATACTCCAGCAGAGGTCTAACAAGTGCTTTATCCAAGTTTAATATAATGTCCTTGCCCTTGTGCTTGATGTCCCTATTAATAATTCCCAGGATGCTTTTCTAACTGCTCTCTCTACCTGTCCTGTCAGCTTCAATGACTGTGATCCTCAAATTCTGATTGCAGGACCATATCTTCCCTCCTGCCTAAAGCATTGGTACAAACAAGGACCACAAAATCCTCCCTAAGAAGAATGTCCTACAGCCACTCCCTGACATTTCTGACCCTGATGTGGAGGTGCTGGTGTTGGACTGGGTCAGAAATGGTCAAAAAACACACAACACTAAGTTATAGCCCAATGTTTTATTTGAAAACATTAGCAAAAGAGCAGTGCTCTGAAAGCTAGTGTTTTCAAATAAACCTGTTGGATTGTAACCTGGTGTTGTGTGATTTTTGACCATTTCTGACCTTGGTCCTGGGGAGGCCACACACCATCCTGGAGTCACAGCTATGGCAACAGAAACTCCTGTTTGTTCCCAAACTCTTGAATCTTCTACCACTACCACCCTTTCTTGGTTCTCCTCCACTTCTGTGCAGGCAAGCCAGTCACGATGGCACAAACGTGGCTCTGACTGCACTCTTGAGGAACCAACTCCTCACTGATTTCCAAAATGGTCTGCTGATTTGGAGATGACATCTCCAGGGTCTCCTTCACTTCTTGCCTGTTTCTGTTAAACTGCCGAGTCACTGATTGCCTTTCTGCCTCCAGCCCCTTAAGCTCTGGTGTGACCACTGTCTTGAACGTGCTAGCCACATAACTGTCAGCCTTGCAGATGTGCCGCAGTGATTGCAGCTGCTGCTCAAGCTCTGAAACCTGCCGGCAGCACTTCCTGGACATGTGGTCATCTTGGACACCAGTCACATCTTTGACTGCCCACGTATTATAGGCTAGACATTCTACTCAATAGAGCTATGTACCCTCATCTCAAATTTACTTAATTTATATTAACTTTATTCTGTTTTGAATTACTTTACAATATTAGCTCTGACTTTCCCTTATTTCTAATATATCTTAATTAAACAGCTAGAGCTACTTCTTTAAAACTAATTTGGTTTCCTAATTTATACCAAAACAAAGTTCCTAATGGGATGTTTCATAGAATCATTGAATCATTGAGTCCCTACAGTGTGGAAACAGGCCCTTCGGCCCAACAAATCCACACCAACCCTCCAAAGAGTAACCCACCCCGGCCCATTCCCCTACCCTATAATTTACCCCTGACTAATGTACCTAACCTACACACTCCTGAACATTATGGGCAATTTAGCTTGTCCAATTCACTTAATCTGCACATCTTTGGATTGTGGGAGGAAACTGGAGCACCCAGAGGAAACGCATTGTTTTGAGGAAAATCACTAGCCTCTGAGTCAGAGTCGGGGTTTAACGACAGAGTTTATTGTACATGGAAATACCGGAGCTCCGGGGAGAGAAAGACACCAACAGCACAGTGGTCAGCTGCGAGTCTTCTCTCAAGCTGGAGCACATGTCAAGACACTTTTGTACGATTTGTAATATCATAGGTCAGTGATGAGTCTTTGTAACATAGTCTGTTTGTTTGTTTGTAAACATTGCAGAATCATTGAGAGTTTTGATGCAGTCATTGTCAGTTCCAGCACAGCCTTGTTTAATTTCAGCTTGGCCGTTGTCAGTTTCAGCGCAGGCATTGTCTGCATGGAAGTCCATTGCTGTCATAATGGGCACTAATCGCTCTTCCTGAAAGGGACGATTACTGCAGCCCTGGCTGTTATTATTGAGTCTGTATCAAACTGTTAGCATTTCTATCAAAGGTGTTGGCTGGACCCAGACACTTTGGTGGGCAGTATGTGCTATTCATGGGTATTCTCTCCCCCACACGCCTTAAACTGATCGACTAGGTTGTGAGTGCATTATGCTGGCATTCTGATGGCCCCAGAATGTGTTTGCTCTGCTGTGTCTCTCTCCATATTGTGGTCTGGTGGCCATCTTGTGTGTCAAGTGGCCAACTTATGGCTCAGTGGCCATCTTGTGTGTCCGTGTGCTTAGTGTTACTCTGCCCTTTACCATTTCCCACTTCAGCATGTAGACACGGGTAGAATGGACAAACTCCACGCAGAGTGTTGCCCGAGGCTGGAATCAAACCCATGTCCCTGGCACTGAGCCACCATGCTGCCCACAATTTCCTTGTGAGAAAATCTATAACAAGAGGTCATATTTTTAGGATATGGGGAGAAGATTTAAAGCTAAAATATGAGAAAATTATTTCTATTAAACCCATCATGAATCTGTGGCATTCATCACCCCAAAATGCGGTGGATGTTGGGACATTGAGTAAATTTAAGGTGGAGATAGACAGGTTTTTAATTAGCAACCCTTTGAAGAGTTATGGAGAGTGGAGTTAAGGTCAAGATTAGATTATCCACACTACGGAAACAAGCCCTTCGGCCCAACAAGTCCACGCTGACTCTCTGAAGGAATAATCCACCCAGACATTGCCCCTGACAAATGCACCTAACACTATGGGCAATTTAGTTTGGCCAATTCACCTGACCTGCATATCTTTGGATTGCGGGAGGAAACCGGAGCACCTGGAGGAAACTCATGCTGACACGGGGAGAATGTGCAAACTCCACGCAGACAGTCACCGGAGGTGGGAACCAAACCCAGATCCTTAGTGTTGTGAGGTAGCAGTACTAACCACTGAACCACCAAGCAGCCACAGCTGAGATCAACCATGATCTTATTAAATGATGGAGCAAGCTCAAGGGCTGAACTGCTTGCTCCTCTTCGTGGTTCTTATGCTCTACAGCAGTTAACTCACTGAAAAAAAGAGTAGAAAAATAAAGCACCTCCTCCCCACCCTCCACCAACATTAACGCCACCCCCATCCCATCTCATCCCGCCACATTTGACCTTTTGCAGTGAACCTTACATGAAGCACTCTTTCCACTTTCTCTCTCTGCCCTGAATTCTCACTTTGAACCAAATTCCCAGATTTCTGATTAGGGATAACATTTCAGCTGTACTTAGGGTGGAAATTCCGGGGAGTATGACCAGAGAAGTTATTTGGGTGGAACCGAGGGAAAAAAAAAAGAGATTATCACCTCTATAGAAATAATTATTCTATAGACCCCCATAGTCAGTAGGAAACTGAGAAGCAAAGTTGTAAGGAGATCTCAGTTTTCTGGAAGAATAATAGGGTGGTTATGGTAGGTGATTTTAACTTGCTAAACATAGACTGGGACTGCCATAGTGTTAAGGGCTTGGATGGAGATGAATTTGTTAAGTGTGTACAAGAAAATGTTTGGATTCAGTATGTGGATGTACCTACTAGAGAAGGAGCAAAACTTGACCTCTTGTTCTTGATCCTCTTACGAGTTGGAACAGTTTCTCCCTATCTCTATTGAATCTGACTTTTACTATTGAACTTGAAAAAGATTTTCACTTTGAGCTATATTTATAGATACATTCAATCAGCCTCTGTTTCTTCGTCCCTCAGGCATAGTTTCCGCTCGTACTGATTTGGTGCCTTATATAGGCAAAGTGGTATTGTATTATCACTGGGTTCGTAATTCAGAGGCCCAATCTAATGCCCTGGCATAGGTTCAAATCCCACCATGGCAGTGATGGAATTTAAATTCAATGAATAAATCTGAAATGAAATTGACACAAATGGTAACCATGAAACCATTAATGAGAACAAACAATGTCCTTCTGGTATATTCATTTCCTTTAAATAAAGCAATCTGCTGTCCTTGTCTGGCCTGGTCAGTTAGAACTATAGAAATAATACAACACAGTAGTGGGCCATTTGTTCCATCTTGCCGATGCTGACTCAAAGACATACAGATAACCTTTCTAATCCTATCTTCATGCACAGGCCTGCAGCTTACAGCTCTTAAGGTGCAGATCAAAGTACTTTTTAAAAGAGTTTAAGTCCAATGCTCAACAATGTTTAGCTTATGACAACTTCTGCAAGTGATTGCCTCATTGTTACAAGGACTCAGCAACAGCACCATCAAACACATGTGAATAAAGTGAAAAATCACACAACACCAGGTTATGGTCCAACAGGTTTATTTGGAAGCACTAGCTTTCGGAACACTGCTCCAAATCGTGAATAAAGTCATAGAATCATAGAGTCATTGAGATGTACAGCACGAAACAGACCCTTCAGTCCAACTCATCGATGCCAACCAGATATCCCAATGCAATCCAGTCCCACCTGCCAGCACCCAAACCCTTCCTATTCATATGCCCATCCAGATGCCTTTTAAATGTTGTAATTGTACTAGTCTCCACCACCTCCTCTGGTAGCTCAACACATATACATACCACCCTCTGTGTGAAAAAGTTGCCCCTCAGGTCTCTTTTATATCTTTCCCCTCTCACCCTAAACCTATGACCTCTAGTTCTGGACTCCTCCAACCCAGGGAAATATTTTAATCAAGCAGTAACAAGGGATCTTGTGACCTGTATTCTTGTCCCACCTGCTCCATATGTATATCATAACATATCTGACAGGCTGTTTACAAACAAAATCACATGCTAATTCAGAAAGGAACCTAACATTTAAACAGCAGTGCTACCTTGGTTGGCCTAGATGCCTGTTCATTGACATCAAGAAAAGTCTGCAATGAGACAAAAGAGAAGATAGACCAGGAGAATAGGACTTGACTGAATTACTCCATGGACAGCTAACATTGGGGTGAATGGTCACCTTCCAGAGAATACCCAATGATTCAAAGTCTGTGAGAAGGTTTGTAGCTCAGGTGCTCGTTGTTGTGGTTCTGTTTGCCGAGCTGGGAATTTGTGTTGCAAATGTTTCATCCCCTGTCTAGGTGACATCCTCAGTGCTTGGGAGCCTCCTGTGAAGTGCTTCTGTGATCTTTCCTCTGGCATTTATAGTGGTTTGAATCTGTGCTTTTGGTTGTCAGTTCCAGCTGTCCGTTGCAGTGGCCGGTATGTTGGGTCCAGGTCGATGTACTTATTGATTGAATCTGTGGATGAGTGCCATGCCTCTAGGAATTCCCTGGCTGTTCTCTGTTTGGCTTGACCTATAATAGTAGTGTTGTCCCAATTGAATTCATGTGGCTTGTCATCTGCGTGTGTGGCTACTAAGGATATCTTTAGTAGTCCAGCACATCGACTTGGACCCAATATACCGACCACTGCAGCGGACAGCTGGAACTGACAACCAAAAGCGCAGATTCAAACCACTACAAATGCCGGAGGAAAGATCACAGAAGCGCTTCACAGGAGGCTCCCAAGCACTGAGGATGTCACCTAGACAGGGGACGAAAAGTCTGCAACACAAATTCCCAGCTCGGCGAACAGAACCACAACAATACTTAATGACTTACATCTACCAGTTGATGCAACTCCAAATCTTGCAGATGATATCGGCCAAGCTGTTGAGTTTATTTAATTTATTCATCCACAATGTGGACATTGCTGACTGGCTAGTGTAATTGTCAATCCCTAATTGACTTTGACAAAGTTGTGGTAAGGAGTCTGTTGACCTGAAGTGCATGAATCATAGGCACAGACATGGTGCTGTTCGGAAGTGTTCCAGCACTTTAACCCAGAACCACAGAAGGAAGAGTGATATATTTCCAAATAAGAATGGTAAGTGGCTTGGGGGGAAATTGCAGATGATAGTGTTCATGTTTACCTGCTGCACTTGTCTTTCTAAGTAGTCAAGCCTGCAGGTTTGAACGATACTGTCAAAGGAACCTTGTGAGTTACTGCAGTAAATCTTGTAAATTGCTGTCACTGTGCTTTAGTGGTGAAGGGAGTGAATGTTTAATTTGGTGGTTGGGATGCCAATCAAGTGGGCTGCTTCATCCTTGATAATATCAAGACTCTTGAGTGTTATTGCTTCTACACTCATCCAAGCAATTAAGGAATATTCAATCTCACTCCTGACTTTTGCCTTGTACATGGTGGACAGGTTCTGGACAATTGTGAAGTGTGTAACTCAGCATAAAATTCCCAGCTTCTGACTTGTTCTAGCAGTCACAGTATTTATATCACTGGTCCGGTTCAGTTTCTGGTTAATGGCAACTTCAGGATATTGACAGTGGGGATTCAGTGACAGCAATGTCATTAAATGTCAAGGGAAAATAGTTAGATTCTCACTTGTTGAGGGATGGGGTTCGGGTATAATTCTTTGAAGTGTGCGCCACACATAGACAGGGTGGCCAACAAGGCGTTTAGCATGTTTGCCTTCATTGCTCAGTACTTTCAGTACAGGAAGTGAGAAGTCATGTTGAGGTTGTACAGGACATTGGTGAGGCATCTTCTGGAATACAGTGTTCAGTTCTGATCATCCAGTTATAGGAAGGATATTATTAAGCTGGAGTGTATTTAGAAGAGCTTTACCAGGATGTTGCCAGGTATGGAAGTTTTGAGTGATAAAGAGAGGCTGGATAAGTTAGGTCTTTTTTCACTGGAGCATAGGAGGTTGAGAGGCGATCTTATAGCAGTTTATAAAATAAGGTTATTGAAAGTTGTATTTTCCCTAGAATGGGGAATTTCAAGACTTGGGGGCACATATTTAGGGTGAGAGATTTTAAAAAGACATGAGAGATAAATCTTTCACACAGAGAGTAGGTCACGTATAGATGTAGAAAGTAGCAGATGTTGGTACTATTACAATGTTTAAAAGACATTTGGATAAGTACACAAATAGGAAAGATTTGGAGGGATACGGACCAAGAGCAGGCAGGTGGGACTCGTTTAGTTTGAACATAAGAATGAGGAGCAGGAGTAGGTCAGCTGGTCCATCTAGCCCCGCTCTGCCATTCAATAACATCACGGCTGATCTTTTTGTGTACTCCACTCTACTTACCCACACTCTCACTGTATCCTTTCATTCCTTTATTGTTCAAAAAAATCTATCTTAACTTTAAAAATGTTTACTGAAATAGTGTCAACTACTTCACTGGGCAAGGTTTACAACCCTCTGAGCAAAGAAGTTCCCTCTAATCTTGAGGCTATACTCTCTTGTCCTAGCTTCACCTGCCAGTGGAAACATCCTCTCTATTTCTACCTTATCTATTCCCTTCATGATTGGATGTGTTTCTAAAAGACCCCCCTCATTCTTGTGGATTCCAATCAATATGCTCACAGTCTTATCAGTCTCTCCTCATAAACCAACCCCCTCAACTCTGGAATCAACCTCATGAACCTCCTCTGCAACCCCTCGAGTGCCAATACATCCTTCCTCAAGTAAGGAGACCAAAGCTGCATGCAGCATCTCATTCCCGATGAAGGGCTTATGCCTGAAACGTCGATTCACCTGCTCCTCGGATGCTGCCTGACCTGCTATGCTTTTCCAGCACCACACTCTTGACTCTACTCCAAGCGTGGCCTCACCAGCACCCTGTACAGCTGCAACATAGCCGCCTTGCTTTTAAACACAATATGTTGAGCAATGAAGGACAAAATTCGATTTGCCTTCCTAATTACTTGTTGTTCCTACAAACTAACCTTCTGTGATTCATGCACAAGGACACCCAGGTCCCTCTGCATAGCAGCATGCTGCAACTTTTTGCCATTCAAGAAATAATCCTTTTTACTGTTACTCCTACCAAAATGGATGGCTTCGCATTTATTAACATTGTATTCCATCTGCCAGACCTTTGCCCACCTCCTTAAAGTACCTAGGTTCCTCTGCAAAGTTTCACTGTCCTCTGCGCAGTTTGCTCTGCCACTCATCTTAGTGTCATCTGCAAACTTTAACACACTACATGTGGTCCCCAACTCCAAATCATCTCTATACATTGTGAATAATTGTGGTCCCAACACTGATCCCTGAGGCACACCACTAGTTACTGATTGCCAGCCAGAATAGCACTCGTTTATCCTCACTTCTTGTTTCCTGTTAGTGAACCAATCCTCAATGCATGCTAATACTTTATCCATAATGCCATGCTTTTTTTTCTTATGCAGCAGCCTCTTGTGCGGCACCTTGTTGAAGGCCTTTTGGAAATCTAGGTACACCACATCCACTGAGTTCCCGTTGTCCACCTGGCTCGTAATATCTTCATATAATTCCAAAAGATTTGTTAAGCATAACCTGCCCTTCATGAATCCATGCTGCGTCTGTCCAACAGGACAATTCCTTCCGAGATGCCTTGTTATTTCTTTCTTGATAATAGAGTCAAGCATCTTCCCCACAGGTTAAGCTATAATTCCCCATCTTTTGTCTACCTCCCTTTTTAAACCGTGGTGTCACATTTACTATTTTCCAATCTGCTGAGGCTGCCCCAGAGTCCAGCAAGTTTTGGAAAATTACCACCAGTGCACTTGCTATTTCTCCCACCATATATTTTAGTCCCTTGGGATACATTCCTTCAGTGCCAGGAGACTTATCCATCCTTCGCTCCATTAGCTTGCCCAACACTTGCTCTTCTGTAATAATGCTTGTTTCCAGTTCCTCACTCTTTGCTTCCTGTTAGTGAACCAATCCTCAATGCATGCTAATACTTTACCCATAATGCCATGCATCTTTACCTTATGCAGCAGCCTCCTATGCGACACCTTGTCGAAGGCCTTCATCTCTTTGTCACTTACTGGCATGTTATTAGTGTCCTCCACTGTGTAGACCGATGCCTTGGCCATTTCATCATATCCCACAACTAAATGCCCTTTCTCATCCTTTAAAGGACCAATGTTTACTTTAGCCACTCTTTTTCATTTTATATATTTATAGAAACTTTTGCTATCTGTCTTTATATTCTCTGCTGGTTTTTTTCTCATGTTCTATCTTTTCTTTACAGCTATTTTTGTAGCTTTCTGTTGACCTTTTAAGTTTTCCCATTCTTCTAGTTTCATGCTGTTTTTGGCCACTTTGTATGCCTTCTCTTTCAATTTGATAGCCTTCCTTATTTCCTTACACACCGATGGTAGATTACCCCTTTTCTTACAGTCCTTCCTTTTCACTGGAATATATTTTTTGCTGAGCACTTTGAAAAAATTACTTTGAAAGTCGTCCACTGCTCGTCAACTGTCCCACCATAAAATCTTTGTTTCCAATCTACTTTAGCCAGGGTCCTTCCCATTTTATTGTAGTCTCCCTTGTTCAAGCACAAGACCTGGTATTGAATTTTATCTCCACATTCTCCATCTGTATTCTAAATTCAGCCATACTATGATCGCTCCTTCCAAGAGGATCCCTAATTCTGAGGACATTAATTATTCCTGTTCCATTACACTGGACTGGATCTAGGATAGCTTGCTCCCTCATTGATTCCATTACATACTGTTCAAGAAAACTATCACTGAGACATTCAATGAACTCCTTCTCAAGGCTACCCTGACTAAGCTGGTTCAACCAATTGACATGTAAATTAAAATCCTCCATGATAATCACTGTATCGTTGTTACAGGCATTAGCTATTTCTTTGTTTATTGCCCATTTCAATGTGACATCATTATTTGGTAGCCTGTAGACTACACCTATCAGTGACTCTTCTTTTTTCCCACCCAAATGGATTCAACCTTACTCTCCATAGAACCTGTATCATCTCTTGGCACTGCCCTGATGTTGTCCTTGAATATCAGAGCTACACTACCTCCCTTACCTTCCTGTCTATCCTTCTGAATAATCTGGTACACTGGATATTTAACTCCCAGTCATGACCATCCTGCAACCATGTTTCCGTAATGGCTACTAAATCATATTCATTCACGATGATTTATGCCGTTAACTCACTTACCTTACGAATGCTATGAGCATTCAGGTAAAGCGGCCTAATGCTAACTTTTTTACTCTCATGATTTCCAACATCTCTAATAATATCTCCTGAGTTATCCTTCCTTTTTGCTTCTTTCATAGTCTGTCTAGTACTTAAACCCTCCTGTATACATGTTCACCTGCTGCTTACCTTTTTATTTACCATCATACTTCCTGTCATTTTCCCTTTCCTTTCTCCCCCGACTCACAAATTTAAAGTCCTCGTGACCACCCTATTTATCCTTTTCGCGAGAACTCTGGTTCCAGATTGGTTCAGGTGCAAAGCGTCCCATTGGTACAGGTGTGCTGATTCATCAGATAAAGATGGGAAGCATGTGGTAGTCATCAGGTGGCGCCCTTTCCCAAGTTTGACCCAATACTTTGTGGTGTTTGGAGTATGAAGAGGACATCAAGGGTAACTCCCTCCAAACTATATACCACTGTGTCACCACCTCTACCCTGCTGAAGGTAACCAGGGATGACAATGGTGATGTCTGAGACATAGTTTTTAATGGTATGTCTATATCAGGCTATTGTTTGACTAGTCTGTGGGACAGCTCTCCCAAAGTTAGCACAGACTGCCAGAAAGGAGGGTTTGTAATGAGTGAGCCATTGTCATGTAAGTAGCCCAATAATCTGTCCATTTTCAGTCATAGAAACATAGAAGCCAGGAACAAGAGGAGGCCATTTGGCCCTTCGAGCCTGCTCTACCATTCATCACGATCATGGCTGATGATCCAACTCAATAGCCTAATCCTGCTTTCTCCCCATAACCATTTTCCCCACGTGCTATATCTAGCCACCTCTTGAATACATTCAATGTTTTGGCATCAACTATTTCCTGTTGTGATGTTCCACAGGCTCACCACTCTTTGGGTGAAGAAATGTCTCCTCACCTCCATCTTAAATGATCCACCCCAAATCTTCAGATGGTGACCCCTGATTCTGGACACACCCATCATCAGGAATATTGTCCCTGAAACTGCACTGTCTAGTCCTGTCAGAACTTTATAAGTCTCTATGAGATCCCCCCCATACACCAGTCCTGCTATCCCCGAAATTAACCTCGTCAACTTTCACTGCACTCCCTCGAGAGCAAGAGCATCCTTCATCAAAAAAGAAGACCAAAACTGCAAACAGTATTCTAAGTGTGGCCTCACCAAGGCTCTGTATAACTGCAACAACACATCACTGCTCCAGTACTTGAACCTCTCGCAATGAAAGCCAACATACCATTTGCCTTCTTTTACCACCTGCTGCACCTGCATGCTTACCTTCAGCAACTGGTGCACAGGACTCCCAGGTCCCACTGCATGCTCCCCTCTCCCAATTTACAGCCAGTCAGGTAGTAATCTGTTTCTTTTTTTTTTGCTTCCAAAGTGAATAACCTCACTTTTATCCAAATTATACTGCATCTGTCATTGATTTGCCCAGTTACCCATTCTTTTAGACTTCATAGCAATTGGATACAAGTGAGCAGTTTGTTTCAGTGTTGCAGAAGGCCATTAAGAGTCAACCATATTTTTTTCAGATCTGGATTAGATTCACACCAGACCAGGTAAAGATGACTGATTTCCTTCACTTGTGGGCATCAGTGGACCAACTGAGTTGTTATAACAACTGTTAATATTTGGATGGTCACCATAACTAAGATCAGCATTTTATTAATGCCAATTGAACTTCAGTCACCAAGATGGGATTTGAATCCCATATTTTTGTCTGGGTAACTGAACCAATGACACTATTACAACCCCAACAGCTCCTCTTCAAAGTAAAATGCCCCATTGCCTGAGATGGCCTTGATTGTTGTTTGAGGTCAGGAGGGCCTCGTAAGTGGTAGTTGTATCTCTTTGGCTTCTGTGTAGCTTCTGTAACAGTCTGAGAACATTCCCCCTCTTGGTACATGATAACCCTGTCCTGATGACTGGAGCATGCCTGCTGTTTCAAGCTCATTGCCACCATGATGGTATGCAGGCCTGAGCGCTTACCTGGCAAATGCAGTCACCTGCTGAGCCTGACTCTCCATTGCAGTCACAAACCTCTCTCTGGAAAACAACTACATGGTCACTCACCTGAGACCTCTCAGTACTCAACATCCTGATAGACTCCTTCACTGACTGCACACTATAGTGCAAGGCCTCTTACAGCTCCTCCAGATATTCCCCTGTCTGTCACTCCATGATCAGAGGCTTATCATCATGCAATTGGCTCAAATGCCCTCTGAAATGGCCCAGGAAAGCTACTCAGTTCAAGGGCAATAAGAAGTGGGCAATAAATGCCAGCCTTACTGGTGCTGCCCACATCAAAGAGAGAAAAACAGAATCCTGGCAGAAGACTGTTTGAGACAGGGGATAGTCCCAGAACATCTAGGCTGGCTGGTTGACCTAATCAGATATAAAAGGAAGGTTACATTCAACCTGAGATGGATGAAACTGCTGGTGAAGGATCAGGGATTGTGAAGATGCTGGCTTCAGTGATTAATTAGAGGAAATTTCTGTTCTTTCAGTACTGGCCATTAGATAAATAATCTCCTAATGCAGCTACAGTGGAGGAGCTGGGAGCAGCAACGATGGGAGGTAGAGCTGGGTGTCATTGGCAGATATGTGAACACTGCAATTGTGCTTTCAGACCAAATGGTAGGATGTAGATGAGAAATATAAGTGGCCTCTTGAGTATGAGTGTTCAAGATCCTTAAACTGCATGGGAAAAGGAAGAGAAGCAATTGATTGTGATTCTTGATGACACACCTCTGTCAGAATATTACTACTGCTAATTTTTGGAAAAGATGACTAAGGTAATGGAAAGGGGAATTTAAATGGATGTTATATGTATGAATTTTCAGAAGAAAATTGATAAGGTACTACATAAGAGGCTGTTAACTAAGGTAGAAACCAAGAAACTGACATGGCAAGCAATAGCATAGGGATAATGGATAGGCACTCAAATTGACAGAATGTGATTAGCGGTGTCCCTCAAGGTCTGTAATAGGGCTTCAATTATTCACATTCTTTATTAACAAATTGAATAAAAACATGGGAAGTCTGTTGTCATATGTCCAAATTTGTTGATGATGCATTAATTAGGTGGCATTGTAGTCAGTGTAGATGATAGCATAAAATTACAAAGGGATATTGAATGGGCGCAACTGAGACAGATGGGGTTCAATGTAAGCAAGTGTGAGGTTCTGTGTTTTGGACCAAAAAAGATGATGGTATTTTCTAGATAGTGAGATGTTAAATACGTGGATGTCCTAATAGAGTTGGTGGGGGTTCAGGTGTATAATCTTTAAAATCTCATAAGTAAGTGCAGAAAATAGTCAAGAAAGCTAATGGAGAGCTGGACTTTGTCTAGAAGATTGGGGTACAAGGATGTAGAAGTTATACAAAACCCTGGTTAGCCAACACTTGGAGTACTATATGGTTCTGGGCACTACACCTGAGGGAGGATACATTGGCCTTAGAGAATGTACAATATAGATTTACAAGAATGACACGTGGACCTCAGAGAAAGTGAGGACTGCAGATACTGGAGATCAGAGATCACTGCCTGACCGGCTGTACTTTTCTAGCACCACACTTTTTGACCTGGACTTCAGGGGTCAAGTTATGAGGGGAGATTACACAAATTAGGTCTGATTTCTCTAGAATTGAGATAGTTAAGAGGTGATCTTAATGAAGGCTTCAAAACATTAACAGAAAAAGGCAAAGTCGATAAAGATAAGTTATTTCCACTGGTTGGGGATTCTAGGACAAAGGGACGTAGTCTTGGAATTGGGACCAGACTGTTCAGGAGAGATGTTGGGAAGCATTTCTACACAAAGGGTGATAAAGGTTCGGAACTCTATTCCACAATACAGTGGATACTGGTCAGTTGTTAATCTTAAATCTGAGATAGATAAAGTTTTGATGTGCAAAGGTGTTAAGGGATGTGGACCAAAGTAAGGAATTAGAATACAGATGAGTCATGATTTTTCTTTAATTTTCACTGACAAGACGTGGGCTTTCCTGCCTGTGTCCATTTGCCTTTCCCTGGAGAAGGTGATGGTGAACTGCCTTCTTGAACCGCTGCAGTTCATTCCATATAGGTAGGTCCACAATTCCATTAGGGAGGGAATTCCAGGATTTTGACCCAGGCAACAGAGAAGGAAAGCAATATATTTTCAAGTCAGGATGGTGAGTGGATTGGAGGGGGTCTTGCAGGTGGTGGTGTTCCCGTGTATCTGCTGGCTGCTTTGTCCTGAATGGTATCAAGCTTCTTAACTGTTGGGGCTGCATGTATCCAGGCAGGTGGGGAGTATTCAATTGCACTCGTAACTTGTGCCTGTGAGATGATGGCCAGGCTTTGGGGAGTCTCGCTGTGCATTCCGAGCCTCAAACCATTCTTGTAAACACTGTATTTAAATGATTAGACCAGTTCAGTTTCTGGTCAATGGAAACACCAAAATGTTGATAGTGGTGGATTCAGTGATGGTAATACCATTGAATGGCAAGGTGTGTTGGTTGGTTTGTCTCTTATTGGAGATGGTTATTATCTGGCATTTTTTACCACTTGTCAGCCCAAGTCTGTTATTGTTCACACCTTGTTGCATTTGAATATGGACTGCTTCAGTATCTGAGGAGTAGCGAATTGTGCTGAACATTGTGCAATCATCGGAGAACATACCCACTTCTGACCTTCTGATGGAGGGAAGATCATCGATGAAGCAGGTGCAAAGTGTTGAGCCGTTATCATTTACACTGATGTGCTAGGCCCTTCCCTCATTCAGGTTGGGGATACTTGTGGTATCTTCTCCTCCACGGAGTTTTTTTTTAATTGTCCATCACCATTCATGATTGAGTGTGGCTGGACTGGAAAGCTTAGATCTGATCTTTGGTTGTGGGAATGGCTTTGCTTTGTCTATTGCATGTGCTATTTGGCATGTATAGAGGTGACCTGTACCTGCTTATAATAAAACTGCCCATGTCTGCTCACACAAAATGGCCGACAAAAAGGATAGCCAGTCATAATATTAAAACACAAGATAGCTGAAAAGAGATAAATGAGACAAACTGTCTGTTCCAGCCTTTAAGTAAAGAAAACAGCGTTACCTTTGAACAGAGCTACTGCAAAGCTGGGAAAGGGAGCTTTGAGCAGCAACCGTCCCAGATAGTTTTGATAAAGGGCATGCCTATGAAACAGACCACAGATATTCTCCGCTTCATTAGTGAAAGAATAATTATCCGAGTAAATGAATAAACACCAGGTGCAAGGTATAGCATATTAACTCCCTTAGCATTGGCACTGACACCAATTAAAGTCATTTTGTAGTAATAGTTGTTTCTTTAAAGTCACTCAATGTTAAAAAAAAGTTCTAGTTAAAGATCCTTCAGAATCACAGGGGTAGTTTTCAGCACAAAGATAGAAACTCATTATAATTCAGGCATAATACAAAGATTAGGGGGAAAAAAAGCATTTACTTAGATGTGAAAGTTAATTTGCTTTAGGAAACACCTTCTCAGATGCCCTGAACAAAATAGGTTGTTCAAAGCCCATTAATCACGAAGATCTAAGAGTAGAAATAACTGTATAATCTTAAACTTTTATAACCAACTTCATTACAGAAATCAATACGAGAAATTTTATAGCAAGTAGTTAAATCTAGCTGTCTCTTGTGTTTTTTCATATATAATTAAGGCAGTGGGAAATATATGAGGAGTAATTTAATAGAATGCAATGGATAACAGAATTCAAACTGTCTTTAGAGGTAGGCCAGCCTGAGACAGATCCAAGAAAGAATAATCAGCAACTTTAGAATTCAAATGAATAGGATGCATAGAAAGATCCCAGGGGCTAGTGATTATTGTGTCTGTTAAACACCATGTGATCATAGTAACCTGGAGCTGTCCAGAGGGATGCCCAACATTGATTAAGGGTTTTACAATATTGGGTTTATGGATTAGGTGGGAAGGGCTGTAACCACATTGTACATGATTATTGTAATACAGAAATGCATAAAATACAGCTTTTTTTACTGTTAGTTTGAGTGTGTCATGGATCTCCCGTCTGAGGCCAGTCTTGGAGAAAGATCCTTTGGCTCTCTCCTTGCATTAATTGGTTTCTGCTGGAATAAAATCTTCCACTTTCTTGAATCCTGCCTGCCTCTTGTGTCTTCAATCCCAGTAAGGGAAAAATGCTCCTACAGCACTCAAGTAGTCCTGTTTGGTAGCTTCACCAGCTTGACACTTCATTTTCAGACATAGCTGATCCTGCTCCTGGCATGTCCTCCTACACTGTCCATTGAACCTGGGATGATCTCCTGGCTTGACGGTAATGATTAAATGAGGGATATGCCAGTTCATGAGGTTGCTGATTGTGCTGGAGTACAATTCTGCTGATGGTGATTGCCCACAGTCCCTCACGGATGTCGAGTCTTGGGTTTACTAGATCTGTTAAAAGTCTGTCCCATTTAACCTGGTGAAGTGCTATGCAACACGATGGAGAGTATTCTCAGTGTAAAGTGGAGACTTCATCTCCACAGGCTTGTGTGGTGGTGACTCTTAGTGATACTGTCATGGACAGATGCATCTGCAGCTGGCAAATGGGTAAGAATGTGGCCAAGAATGTTTTTCCCTCTTGTTGGTTTCCTCACCATCTGCCGGAGACCCAGCCTAGCAGTTATGGAAGTAGTGGAGGCTGATAAAATGATAACATTTTTAGATTACTTACAGCATGGAAACAGGCCCTTCGGCCCAACAAGTCCACACCGACCCTCTGACGAGCAACCCACCCAGACCCATTCCCCTACATTTACCTCTTCACCTAACACTACGGGCAATTTTAGCATGGCCAATTCACCTAACCTACACATTTTTGGACTGTGGGAGGAAACCAGAGCACCTGGAGGAAACCCACACAGATACAGGGAGAATGTGCAAACTCCACACAGACAGTTGCCTGAGGCGGGAATTGAACCCAGGTCTCTGGCACTGTGAGGCAGCAGTGCTAACCGCTGTGCCACCATGCCACCCATTAATGTCTATTTAATGTGCATGTGCCATTTAAAAGGCATCTGGATGGGTATATAAATAGGAAGGGTTTAGAGGGAAATGGGTCAAGTGGGACTAGATTAGGTTAGGATATCTGGTCAACATGGACTAATTGGACCAAAGGATCTGTTTTCTAAGCTGTACATCTCTATGACTCTATGTTCTTTGGGACCCGACCAGCTCGATCAGTAGTACTGCTGCTGAGCCACTCTTGGTTGTAGACATTGAAATTCCCTACCCAGAGTACACCCTCTTGCCACCCTCAGTGCCTACTCCTAGTATTGTTCAACATGGAGGTATACTAATTCATAAGCCGAGGGAGGATGGTATGTGGAATCTGGCAGGTGATTTCCTTATCCATGTTTAACCTGAAGTATAAGACATCACGGGATCTAGAGTCAATGTCGAGATCTCCCACGGCAAATCCCTCCCAACTATACACCACTGTGCCATCACCTCTGCTGGGTCTGTCCTGCTGGTAGAACAAGACATATCCAGGGATAGTGATGATCGTGTCTGGGACATTGTTTGTAAGGTATGATTCCTATTGCAAATAGGACTATGCCATGCTGTTAGTTGATTTGTCTGTGAGACAGCACACGCAATTTTGAAACTAACCCCTAGATGTTATAAGTGACCTACTTGGGTGGCACATTGGCTCAGTGGTTAGCACTGCCACACCGGGCCAGGGACCCAGATGCAATGCCACCCCCTCCCCCCCCCCCCCCCCCCCCCCCCCCCCCCACCTCAGGTAACTGTCTGTGTGGTGTTTGCACATTGTCCTCTTGTCTGCATGGGTTTCCTCCAGGTGTTCTGGTTTCCTCCCACTGTCCAAAGGTTAGGTAGATTGGCAGTGCTAAATTGCCCATAGTGTCCAGGGAAATGCAGGTGAAGTAGATGGGGAAATGCAGGGTTACAGAATAGGGTGGGTCTGAGTGGGATGCTCTTTAGAGGGTTGGTGTGGACTTGATTGGCTGAATTGCCTGTTTCCACACTGTAAGGGATTCACTGAATGTCCTTCTCCCAGTGTTTGTGACTCTGCTAAACATAGGAACTAGGAGCAAAAAAGGCCATTCAGCTCTTTGCGCCTGCTCCGCCATTCAATATGATTATGGCTGATCATCCAACTCAGTCCCATGTTTCCCTTCTATCCCTTTAACCTAAGAACCATATCTAACTACTTCTTAAAAAGTTTGAATGTTTTGTCCTCAACCACTTTGTGTTAGTGAACTACACAGGCTCTCCATTTTCTGGATGAGTCTGTGGATGGTAGCGCTCTCAAAATGAGGCTGTTGCTCTTCATATTCTCTCGGATGATGACAACTTGACTTGCTATGTGGAAAGAGCAGATGGTGCCCATGAGTAAATAGCCGGACCTCGTCATACGCTTGGATTCAGTAACTGTGTGGACAAGTTAATATGACATGTTGTAAATTATTCTGACATTTCACAGTATCCATCTACTCAGATGCCACACCCTCCCAAGCTGTTCACTAGTAGATTGGTTCTTGAGAACAAAAGTGTTGTCGTCTAAGGAGAGACTTAGTAAATCTGTAAATTAGAAAAGTATCGTGGTCACTGTTCCAAGATCTGATTGGTTGCAATCATTTTTTAAATTTTCTGTAATGATCTATTTAATGAATTTATTACGCTATTTTAAGGGGAAGTTAAAAGAAGTAATCACACTGGTGCTTTCACAAACAATACTGTAGTTTGCTGCATTTTAAGTAAAATGTACAATACTCTCTCTATCCACAAGAGGTCATTATAAGACCCCTTTAAAGGACTGGTCATTTTGCAAACTTTAATGGAAACAGCCTCTAATTTATAAGTCCGTTATAAGTCAATAGACGATAGGTGCAGGAGTAGTCCATTCTGCCCTTCGAGCCTGCACCACCATTCAATATGATCATGGCTGATCATCCTTAATCAGTATCCTGTTCCTGCCTTATCTCCATAAGGGAGAAAGTGAGGACTGCAGATGCTGGAGAGCAGAGCTGAAAATGTGTTGCTGGAAAAGCGCAGGTCAGGTAGCATCCAAGGAGCAGGAGAATCGACATTTCGGGCATGACCCCTTCTTCAGGAATGAGGAAAGTGTGCCCAACAGGCTAGGATAAAAGGTAGGGAGGGGGGACTTGGGGGAGGGGCGTTGGAAATGCGATAGGTGGAAGGAGGTTAAGGTGAGAGTGATAGGCCGGAGTGGGGGTGGGGGCGGGGAGGTCAGGAAGAAGATTGCAGGTTAGGAAGGTGGTGCTGAGTTTGAGGGTTGGGACTGAGACAAGGTGGGGGGAGGGGAAATGAGGAAACTGGAGAAACCTGAGTTCATCCCTTGTGGTTTAGATTAGATTTAGATTACTTACAGTGTGGAAACAGGCCCTTCGGCCCAACAAGTCCACACCGCCCCGCCGAAGCGTAACCCACCCATACCCTTACATCTACATCTACATCTACATCTACCCCTTACCTAACACTACGGGCAATTTAGCATGGCCAATTCACCTGACCTGCACATCTTTGGAGTGTGGGAGGAAACCGGAGCACCCGGAGGAAACCCACGCAGACACGGGGAGAATGTGCAAACTCCACACAGTCAGTCGCCTGAGGCGGGAATTGAACCCGGGTCTCTGGCGCTGTGAGGCAGCAGTGCTAACCACTGTGCCACCGTGCCGCCCTAGGCGGAAGATGAGGCGCTCTTCCTCCAGCCGTTGTGTTGCTATGGTCTGGTGATGGAGGAGTCCAAGGGTTATCTCCATAACCCTTGATTCCACTATCCATGAGAGCTCTATCCAACTCTTTCTTAAATTGATCCAGAGACTGGGCCTCCACTGCCCTCTGGGGCAGAGCATTCCACACAGCCACCACTCTCTGGGTGAAGAAGTTTCTCTTCATCCCTGTCCTAAATGGTCTACCCCGTATTTTTAAGCTGTGTCCTCTGGTTCGGCACTCACCCATCAGCAGAAACATGTTTCCTGCCTCCAGAGTGTCCAATCCTTTAATAAACTTATATGTCTCAATCAGATCCCCTCTCAGTCTTCTAAACTCAAGGGTACACAAGCCCAGTCGCTCCTGTCTTTCAGCATAAGATAGTCCCGCCATTCCAGGAATTGACCTTTGTGAACCTACGCTGCACTCCCTCAATAGCCAGAATGTCTTTCCTCAAATTTGGAGACCAGAACTGCACACAGTACTCCAGGTGTGGTCTCACCATGGCCCTGTACAGCTGCAGAAGAACGTCTTTGCTTCCAAACTCAATCCCTCTTGTTATGAAGGCCAGCATGTTATTAGCCTTCTTCACTACCTGCTGTACCTGCATGCTTACCTTCATTGATTGGTGTACAAGAACACCCAGATCTCTTTGTACTGCCCCTTTACCTAAATTGATTCCATTTAGGTAGTAATCTGCCTTCCTGTTCTTGCCACCAAAGTGGATAACCATACATTTATCCACATTAAACTGCATCTGACCACTCACCTAACCTGTCCAGGTCACCCTATAATCTCCTATCATCCTCCTCACATTTCACCCTGCCACCCAGCTTTGTATTATCAACAAATTTGCTAATGTTATTACTAATACCATCTTCTATATCATTAACATATATTGTAAAAAGCTGCGGTCCCAGTACTGATCCCTGCGGTACCCCACTGGTCACTGCTTGCCATTCCGAAATGGAGCCGTTTATCACTACTCTTTGTTTCCTATCAGCCAACCAACGTTCAATCCCAGTTAGTCCCTTGCCCCCAATACCATGCGCCTTAATTTTGCTCACTAACCTCCTATGTGGGACTTTATCAAAACCTTTGTGAAAGTCCAGATACACTACATCTACTGGATCTCCCTCGTCCATCTTCAGTCACATCCTCAAAAAATTCCAGAAGTTTAGTCAAGCATGATTTCCCCTTCATAAATCCATGCTGACTCTGACTTATCCTGTTACTACTATCCAGATGTGTCGTAATTTCATCCTTTATAATAGACTCCAGCATCTTTCCCACCAGTGAGGTCAGACTAACTAGTCTATAATTTCCTGCTTTCTCTCTCCCACCTTTCTTAAAAAGTGGTACAACACTAGCCACCCTCCAATCCACAGGAACTGATCCCAAATCTATCGAACTATGGAAAATAATCACCAACGCATCCATGATTTCTCGAGCCACCTCCTTCAGTACCCTGGGATGTAGACCATCAGGCCCCGGGGACTTATCAACCTTCAGACCTAACAGTGTCTCCAACACCAATTCCTGGCAAATATAAATTCCCTTAAGTTCAGGTCCTTCAGCCACTGTTACCTCAGGGAGATTGCTTGTGTCTTCCCCAGTGAACACAGATCTGAAGTACCAATTCAATTCTTCTGCCATTTCTTTGTTCCCTGTAATATATTCCCCTGTTTCTGTCTTCAAGGGCCCAATTTTAGTCTTAACCATTTTTTTGCCTTTCACATACCTAAGAAAGCTTTTACTATCCTCCTTTATATTTTTGGCCAGTTTACCTTCATACCTCATTTTTTCTCTGCGTATTTCCTTCTTAGTAATCCTCTGCTGTTCCTCAAAAGCTTCCCAGTCCTCCGTTTTCCCACTTATCTTTGCTATGTTATACTTTTTCTCTTTTAACTTTATATGTTCCTTAACTTCCCTCGTCAGCCATGGCCACCTATGCCTCCTCCTAGGATCTTTCTTCCTTTTTGGAATGAACTGATCCTGCATCTTCTGCATTACATACAGAAATATCCGCCATTGTTCCTCCACGGTCTTCCCTGCTAAAGTGTTGCACCACTGAACTTTGGCCAGCTCCTCCCTCATAGCTCCATAGTTCCCTTTATTCAACAGAAATATTGTCACTTCCGATTGTACCCTCTCCCTCTAAAATTGCAGATTGAAGCTTATTGTATTATGGTCACTACATCCCAATGGCTCTTTCACTTCGAGGTCTCTGACCATTCTGGTTCGTTACACAATACCAGATCCAGAACTGCCTTCTCCCTGGTAGGCTCCAGCACCAGCTGCTCTAAGAATCCATCTCTGAGGCACTCCACAAAGCCTCTTTCTTGAGGTCCAATACCATCCTGATTCTCCCAGTCTACTTGCATGTTGAAATCCCCCATAACAACTGTAGTAACATCTTTGCGACAGGCCAATTTCAGCTCCTGATTCAACTTACATCCGTCATCCAGACTACTGTTTTGGGGCCTATAGATAACTCCCAAGAGGGTCTTTTTACCCTTAGTACTTCTCAGCTCTATCCACACTGACTCTACATCCCCTGATTCTAGGTCCCCCCGCGCAAGGGACTGAATATCATCCCTTACCAACATGATCGCCCCACCCCACCCCCTCTGCCCGTCAGTCTGTCCTTACGATAGCACGTGTAGCCTTGAATATTCATTTCCCAGGCCCTGTCCACTTGAAGCCACATCTCAGTTATCCCCACAACATCATAACTGCCAATTTCCAAAAGATCCTCAAGCTCATCCATCTTATTTCTAATGCTTCGTGCATTCATGTATAGTGTTTTTAATTTGTTACTGCCCTCACCCTTCCCATCAACTCCTATTTCACTCAACCTTACAGCATGATCCCTTTCTGAGTTTTCTGCCTCATTGATACAGTTGTCTTTCTTGACTTCCCTTGTTCTAACTTTCCCTTCAATTTCCTTCTTAAACATCCAGTTTGTCCTCTTTTCCCCCACCTCCCCCCCCCACCCCCCCCGCCCCCGCCCCCGCCCCCACTACTTAGTTTAAACATGGCTGTGTTGCAGTAGCAAACCTGCCTGCCAGAATGCTGGTCCCTAACCTATTAAGGTGCAAATTCTCTTGTAGAATTTATGCTTACCACAAAACATACCACAGTGATCCAAGAATTTAAATCCTTGCTTCCTGCACCAGTTCCCCAGCCACACGTTCAAGTCCATTATCTCCCTGTTTCTGGCCTCACCAGCCCGAGGAACTGGAAGCAAACCAGAGATAACCACTTTGGACGTCCTGCTTTTCAGCCTTCTTCCAAGTTCCCCGAAGTCCCGCTGTAGTATGTTCCTCCTCTTCTTCCCGACATCATTTGTACCAACATGTACCACCATCTCTGGCTCTTCACCTTCGTCGTGAGGATTTCCTGCACTCTGTCTGTGCTGTCTTACCTGTTGCCACAAAAACCCCGGTCAGTTCCTCTCACTACAGAATCCCCTATCACCACGGCTCTGTGCGATGTCCAACTCTTCCGCTCTGCCTCCACGCCAACTTTTGATTGACAGACCTGGCCGCCTCGCTTCCCGCCTCTGACTTCACTTCCACCCAACTCCCGTCGCTCCCTGCTGCAAAAAAGTCAAATTAATGGCCCAAAGAAGTATTTAATAAATGTTTAAATATGCGTTTACACTACATTTGAACTGATAAAATTGGATTTGTATACCCTATATTGCCACCTGATTTGATACCTGAATGTAGTGGAACTGCCAAAACTGCCAAAAGGGAGTACAGTATTCTCACTCTTTGCCACTGGGTTAACCTGGGCAAACACTTCACAAGGTCAGTATCAGTGCAAAACTGCTTCACACTATCAATAAACTTTTAGAAGCAGTTGCACGTTAAAAATCTTAGACAAGAACATACTTTTTTTTTGCAAAGTATTCTTACTTCGTATTTGCACAAAGAGTTTCGCTTTCTGACTAAATATTAAAATAATTTCACCTGGGTTGCTGCCCTCCCCAAGCTAGAAAGGAGTTTTCCCTCAGGAACTCAAAGAACAAAGAAAATTACAGCACAGGAACAGGCCCTTCGGCCCTCCAAGCCTGCACCAATCAAGATCCTCTATCTAAACCTGCCACCTATTTTCTAAGGATCAGTATCCATCTGCTCCCTGCCCATTCATGTATCTGTCTAGATACATCTTAAATGACACTATCGTACCCGCCTCTACCACCTTCACTGGCAATGCATTCCAGGCACCCACCACCCTCTGTGTAAAGACCTTTCCACACATATTTCCCCTAAACTTTTCCCCTCTCACCTTGAACTTGTGACCTCCAGTAATTGAGTCCCCCATTCTGGGTTAAAGCTGCTTGCTATCCACTCTGTCTATACCTCTCATGACTTTGTCGACCTCAACCAGGTCTCCCCTCAACCTCCATTTTACTAATGAAAATAATCCTAATCTACTCAACTTCTCCTCATAGCTAGTACCCTCCATACCAAGCAACATCCCAGTGAACGTCCTCTGTATCGTCCCCAAAGCATCCACATCCCTTTGGTAATGTGGCAATCAGAAATATATGCAGTATTCCAAATGTGGCTGAACCAAAGTTTTATACAACTGTAACATAATCTGCCAACTCTATTTCATGTTTGGACCAAGCCAATATGAGGACAGGAGCTGAATAACCCTGTTGGAGCCTATACTGAGTATCAATAAGCAGGTTATTATGGAACAAATATAGCTTGATAACACTATCGATAGTCCCTTTCCATCAATTTACTGAGGATTGAGAGTCGGTGGACAGACTGATATTTGGAATTATGAACATAGGAACAGAAATAGACCATTCAGTCCTTCATCTCTTATTGAAAATTGTTTTTAAATTGTTTTCCCGGGTTCTAAGGATCCCAAGTCAGGGGAAATATCTTACTTACATCTATCCTGTCAATCCCTTTAAGAATTTTGCAGGTTTCAATGATCAGCCATGATGTGGAGGTGTTGGTGTTGGACTGGGGTAGGCGATGTCAGAAGTCACATGACACAAGATTGTAGTCCAACAGATTTATTTAAAATCACAAGCTTTTGGAGCGCTGCTCCTTCATGAAGTGAAGTGAAATCACCTCTCCTTTTTTTAATGTTTCCTGTATTTTGTGAAAACATGTACCTGAGCAATTTTCTACATTAATGAATAGATGACAGTCTCTGGACTTGAACATGTCTGCTAGGGGTGTCCCTAATTCTGGAGCAGGAACTGTCTGCATTGTGTTCAGGATGTCGTCAGGGCCAATAGCCTTTGCAGTATCCATTATCCTGAACTGTTTCTTGATCTATCTTGAAATGAACTAAAATGGCTGAAGACATCTGTGATGCTCGGGACTTCAGGAAGAGGTCGAGATGGTCCATTCTCTCGAAACGTCTGGTTAAGGTAGTTGCAGATGCTTCTGTATTGACTTTTCTACTGATGTGTTGGCCTTCTGATTATTGAGGATGGGGCTATTTTTGCAGCCACCTCTTCCAGTGAATTGTTCAGTTGTCCACACCATTCACAACTGGATGTGACAGAACTGCACAGCTTAGATCTGATCTGTTGGTTGTGGAATCACTTAGCCTTGTCTGTTGCTCAATGATGCTTCCACCATTTGACACACAAACCCTGTTTTGCAGCTTCACCAGGTTGACATTTCATTTTTAGGTATGCCTGGTACTGCTGCTGGCCTGGACCAGGCCCACAAAGGGAGAGGAGCGCATGTAAAACACTGCTGCCAATGCCTGCTGGCTGACCCCGGCTCAATTCCCAGCTTTTAACTTTGCCTCTGGCATCAGCGCTACTCAAAATGGCTCCTTGCTTCTCAGTGTACTCACATACAAGTATCTCTCTCTCTCTCTCCCTCAGAAAGAACCCTGGGACTGGCAGTGAACTGGACACATGCACATACAGAAAGAGGTACTTGCTGAGCAGGGACAGACACAAACACCCTTCTCCCCCTCCTCCCCCTCCAAATCTCTAACCAAATATTTGTGTGGGAGATGAGGAAAACCTGAGGTTAAAAGGCAGCCTATTTCCAGACTTTCATCAAGGCCAGCTCAGAGTGTGCAGCAGCACCACAGACAAACATAGCTGAAACCAACTCCTTCACTTAGCCCTGATTCCCTCTCCTCCACAGGTGATCAGGATTTGGGACCTAGCCTGTCTGTCTTTAGCCCTGTTTCTTGAATGAAAATGATTTTGGTTTCATTCTGCTGCTTGACACTTTTACATGATCAACTTTATTAGTTAGTCATTTCTTTAAAAAAAAATCAATTCATTCTTTGGCTTTGAAATTTTTTTTGTTTCATTCAACAAGTCGTTTATGTTTCTTCATACTGTTCTGCATAAGGCTGGAGGAGTGCACAGTCACTTCAATCCCATGTCTTTACAGGCCACAACATACACTAATATACTTTACCTCGTTACCAAGATGGCCAATTAAATACCTTAGCTATATCAAATTTTAAATAACCAGATCTATCGATCAAAACCAAAAGTACTGCTGATGCTGTAAATCAGATTCAAAAATACATTGCGGGAAACGCTCAGCAGGTCTGGCAGCATCTGTGGAGAAAAATCAGAGCATTTTGGGTCGAGTGACACTTCCTCAGTTCTGAGGAAGGGTCACTCAATGCTGCCAGGTCTGCTGAGATCTATCAATCGGCTCCGCCTCCGCCGTATCTGCTCCCAGGAGGACCAGTTCCACCACAGAACACACTAGATGGCCTCCTTCTTTAGAGACTGCAATTTCCCTTCCCATGTGGTTAAAGATGCCCTCCAACGCATCTCGTCCACATCCCGCACCTCCGCCCTCAGACCCCACCCCTCCAACCGTAACAAGGACAGAACCCGCTTCGGCAGGTTGGTGTGGACTTGTTGGGCCGAAGGGCCTGTTTCCACACTGTAAAGTAATCTAATCTAATCTAACCCCCCTGGTGCTCACCCTCCACCCTACCAACTTTCGCATAAACCAAATCATCCGCCGACATTTCCGCCACCTCCAAATGGACCCCACCACCAGGGATATATTTCCCTTCCCACCCCTTTCCCCCTTCCGCAAAGACCATTCCCTCCGTGACTACCTGGTCAGGTCCATGCCCCCTACAACCCACCCTCCCATCCTGGCATCTTCCCCTGTCACTGCAGGAACTGTAAAACCTGTGCCCACACCTCCTCCCTCACCTCCATCCAAGGCCCTAAAGGATCCTTCCACATCCATCAAAGTTTTACCTGCACATTCACCAATATCATTTATTGTATCTGTTGCTCCTGATGTGGTCTCCTCTCTCCTCTACACTGGGGAGACTGGACGCCTCCTAGCAGAGCACATTAGGGAACATCTCTGGGACACCCGCACCAATCAACCACATCGCCCTGTGGCCCAACATTTCAACACCCCCTCCCACTCTGCCGAGGACATGGAGGTCCTGGGCCTCCTTCACCGCCGCTCCCTCACCACCAGATGCCTGGAGGAAGAACGCCTCATCTTCTGCCTCGGAACAATTCAACCCCAGGGCATCAATGTGGACTTCACCAGTTTCATCATTTCCCCTTCCCCCACCTCACCCCAGTTCCAAATTTCCAGCTTAGCACTGTGTCCCCATGACTTGTCCTACCGGCCTATCTTCCTTTCCACCTATCCACTCCACCCTCCTCCCTGATCTATCACCTTCATCCTACCCCTATCAGCCATTGTACTCTTTGCTACCTTCCCCCACCCTCCTCCCTGACCTATCAACTCCATCCCCACCCCCATTCATCTATTGTACTCTATGCCACTTTCTCCCCATCCCCACCCTCCTCTCATTTATCTCTCCACTTTTCAGGCACTCTGCCTGTATTCCTGATGAAGGGCTTTTGCCCGAAATGTCGATTTTCCTGCTCCTCAGATGCTGCCTGAACTGCTGTGCTCTTCCAGCCCCCACTAATCCAGAATCTGGTTTCCAGCATCTGCGTTCCTTGTTTTTACCTATGTCTTAATGAACACAATTACCTATTTATTATCAAGGCAAAACATATTCAATAATTGATTAACATATGCAATAAGATAGATGTATAATTGCTTATCTGTCTGCGTATCATCAAAACAGAAAACATATGCACACACTCTCACAGACGCATGCACCCACTTCAGGGAAAAAATAAATATACTTCTCTGCAGAGATTGGTTATCTGCAAAATAAGCTTTTGCCAATGGGTTATTCATGAAGGCAAAACACGTCTGTTGCTGTAATGTTTTGGTTGGTGTAGTGAAGTCATTAATTACAGACAGTTGTCACTGAAGTCTTGCAAACACATCATACTCAAGAAACACAACCTTGAAATGTTTCGACCATTAAGATGTAAGAACAGAAATAAGCCTTTCGACTCATTGAGATTGCTCCACCATTCGATGAGACCTTGGTTGACCTGGTTAACCACACTTGAGTCCCTTACTGATTACAAATCTGTCTATCTCAATCTTGAATATACTTGGTGACTTGGTTTTGACAGCCCATTGTGGTAAGGAGTTCCAGAGATTCACTAACCATTTAGAGAAAAGAAATCATCCTCATCTCTGTTTTAAATGGGTGACCCCTTACTCTGTGCTAATGCCCCAATCTGAAAACCTGTCACCTTTTCGAAAAACAACTTCCTCGTGTCTACACTGACAAGTTCCCTAAGAATTTTGTAATCCCCCAAACCTGTACATCAATTTCTACTTCATTTCAAAATCCACAAACTGGAGGGCCCGGGCACACCCATTCTTTCTGTCTGTTCCTGGCCCATGGAGCTTATTTCTTCCGACCTTGACTCAATTTTTACTTGTCTTGTCCAGTCCCTTCACACTTACACCCAACGCTGCTTCAAGCATTTCACATCCCTTTCAAAATTTCCAGTTTGCAGGCACCAGTCGCTTCCTCTTTGAAATGGATTTGCAGTCCCTTTACACATTCATTCCCCGTCTGGACGGCCTCAGGGCTCTCTGTTTCATCCTGGAAAGAAAACCTGAATTATCCCAGTCGACCACTGGCCTCCTCCACCTGGCCAACTCGTTCTCACTTTGACCAGCTTCTCCTTTACTTTCTTTCACTTTCTTCAGGTCAACCATATGGCCATGGGTGCACGTAGTTATTGTTGTCTCTTTGTAGTCTATGTGGAACATTCCTTGTCCCAGTCTTATTCCTGTCTCTCCTCTCAGATCTTTGTCTGGTTACATTAATGCTTTTATTGGTGCTGTTTCCCTCCCATGATTGGAATTGGAAAAAATTATTGATTTCACTCCCAATTTCCAACTTACTCTCAACTTCACCTCCTCCACCTCTGACTCCTCTCTTCATTTCCTTGACATTTTTTGTTCATGCTGACCAAGTTTCCCAAATTAAAGTAGTCCCACTTGCCTGCATTTGGCCCATATCCCCCTAAACCTTTCCTATGCATGTACCTAAATGTTGCAACTGTACCTGTACTTACACTTCTTCTGACAGTTCATACCACACACAAAGCACCCTCTGTGTGAAAAAGTTGCCCTCAGGTCCCATTTAATTCTTTCTCCTCTTAGCTTAAAAATATGCCTCCCAGTTTTGAACTCAACCACCCTAGGAAAACAACCTTTCCTATTCACCTTAACCAAAATCTTTATGATTTTATAAATCTCTACAAGGTCAGTCATCAACCTCCTACACTACAGTGGAGTAATTCCTGCTCTATCCAGCCTATCCTTATAATTCAAACCCTCCAGTCCTGACAACATCCTGATAAATCTTTTCTGAACTTCCTCTAATGTAATATTATCCTTCCTATATCAGGATGACTCGAACTGTACACATGTTCTGGTTGCCTTGCAAAAGGACAACTTAAAGCAGGTCTGATAGAATGGATGCCCCCTGAATTATGCTGGGACCCGAATTCTGGAAAATTGCATAAGTAGAGATGTAGATAGGGCTTGAAACAAAATGATGGTGTTTCACTCGGTAGGGAAGAAATGAATTTTCTCCAAAAGCGGCCTCACCAACATTTTGTACAACCTCAATATGACGTCCCTACTCCAATAGTCAATGGCCTGAGCATTGAAGACAATTGTGCCATGTCAGCAGACTATGAGAATTAAGGAAGGAATGAATGGATACAGATTTCCCAGAATAATATCAGATGGAAGGAGATTCAATCACGTGCGGATGTGTGAGAAGCTGGAATTGTTCTTTTTAGAACAGAGAAGATGCAGAGAGTTTTAATAGATGTTAAAAATGTACTGAAGAGAGACATTGGTTGCAATTTAATGTCCTCCAGAGTGAGTTTGATGATGAGGAAAGCATTTAATTAGGTAGGATGGGGATGAATGGCAAACCCACCACCTTCCCATCGCTGCTATGGAAGGCTTATGAGTGGCCTTCTCAGCCAACTGAGATCCTAAGAAGGTAGTTAATACTTGTTTTAGGCCTTAGTCCCATTGCCAGAATGTGAAATCGGTCATGCAGAAAGCCCAAGCAGAAAATTGTGTGTGCGCGCGTGCACATGCATGATTGATTTGAGAGTGTGCACATGGCTGACATTGACTGACTGACACACTGAGAGTGTGCATGTGAGTGTGACTGATGGATTGAAAGACTGTGTGTGGGTGAGATTCATTGACACACTGTGTGTGTGCACATGGGTGACATGGATTGAATAACTGACTGAGTCTGCATGACTGACTGGCTGACTGTGCGCATGTGGCAAGACTGACTGGCTGACTGTGAGATTGCCCCTCAGTGATCCTGACTGACTGACAGACTTACTGACAGTGTGCCCATGGGTGAGGCTGACTGACTCACTGAATTACAGAGAATATGCCCATGGACAAGATTGACAGACTGACTGACTGAGAGCGTGTACGAGTGTGACTGACAGAGACCATGTTCTGGATTAGTGGTGCTGGAAGAGCACAGCAGTTCAGGCAGCATCCGAGGAGCAGTAAAATCGACATTTTGGGCAAAAGCCCTTCATCAGGAATAAAGGCAGAGAGCCTGAAGCGTGGAGAGATAAGCTAGAGGAGGGTGGGGGTGGGGAGAAAGTAGCATAGAGTACAATGGGTGAGTGGGGGAGGGGATGAAGGTGATAGGTTGGGGGCGGGGGGAGGGTGGAGTGGATAGGTGGAAAAGAAGATAGGCAGGTCGGACAGGTCATGGTGAGCATGCGCATGGGAGAGACTGACTGACTTTCTGAGAGTGTATGAATGAGTGAGATTGCCTAACTGACTGAGAGTGTGGACGTGGGCGAGATTGACAGACTGACTATGAATGTGTGCATGGGTGTGAGTGACTGACTGAGGGTGTCCATGTGGGCAAGGTTCACTGACTGAGAGTGTGGACATGGTTGACTGACTGACTGACTGAGAGTGTGCACATTGGTGAGATTGACTGACTGACCAGGAGCATTTACATGAGCAAGATGGATTGACTGCCTGTCAGATTGACTGGCTGATGGGCAACTCAGAGTGTGCTCATGGGCATGACTGACTGACTGAGAGTGTGCGCATGGGTGAGACTGACTGACTGTGAGTGTGTGTGTGTCAACAAAACTAACTGACAGACTTAGTGTGTGTGAATTGGCGAGATTGACTGACTGTGCGCGCATGGGCAAGATTGACTGACTGGGTAAAAACAAGGACTGCAGATGCTGGAAACCAGAGTGGTGCTGGAAAAGCACAGCAGGTCAGGCAGCATCCGAGGAACAGGAAAATCGACGTTTCAGGCAAAAGTCCTTCATCAGGAATAGAGGCAGGATGCTTGCAGAGTGGAGAGATAAATGAGAGGGGGGTGGGGGTTGGGAGAAAGTAGCATAGAGCACAATAGGTGAGTGGAGGATGGGATAAAGGTGATAGGTCAGGGAGGAGGGTGGGGGAAGGTAGCCAAGAGTACAATGGGTGAATGGGGGTGAGGATGGGGGTGATAGGTCAGAGAGGAGGGTGGAGTGGATCAGTGGAAAGGAAGATAGGCCGGTAGGACATGTCACGGGGACGGTGCTGAGCTGGAAGGTTGGAACTGGGGTAAGGTGGAGGGTGTGCATGAGTGAGATTGACTGACTGACAGAAAGATTGACCGACTTACTGACAGACTCAGCGTGTGCATGTGGGCGGGACTGATTGACTAACTGAGAGAGTACATGTGGGTGAGATTGACTGACTGACTGGAGAGTATGTGCAAGGGTGAAATTTACTGAATGAGGGTGAGCTCATGTGAGAGTTTAGCTGACTGTGCACATGGGTGGGATTGACTGACTGAGAGTATGTGCATGGGCGAGATTGACTGATAATGTGTGTGTGAGTTTGATTGAACGACTGACAATCGTGTAGGCACGTTTAACTGACGGTGTGTTCTTGGGCGAGACTGACTGACTGACTGACTGACTCAGAGTGTGCTTGTGGGCGAGATTGACTGACTGACTGTAAGTGTGCACATCAGTGAGACTGAGTGAATGACTTAGAGTGTGCGTCAGTGAGTTGACTGACTGACTGTGAGTGTGCTCGTGGGAGAGATGCACTGAGTGACTCGCTGAAAGTGTACGGGTCGATGACATTGACTGACTGAAAATGTTTGCATGGGCGAATTTGATTGACGAACTGAGAGTGTGCACATCGGCGAGACTGACAGCGTGCGTGTGTGTGTGTGTGTGTGGGCAAGAATGACTGACTGACTGAGAGCGTGCACGTGGGTGAGATTGACAGATTGAGAGGTGTGAGTGTGAGCGAGATTGCATGACTGACTGACAGTGTGCGCATTTGTGAGATTGACTGACTGAGTATGTGCACGCAGACGAGACTGACTGTGAGAGTATGCTCATGGGCAGGACTCTGATTGAGAGTGTGTGGGTTCCTTCATTGTCAGACGCTCAGTTTCCGATTGAGCCAAAATGCTGCTGCTCGCCACGATTTTCACCTCCTCCATGACTCCCATATCACAGCCCTACCTACCCTGTGGCTCAGCTCACTCAACAATGGGTTGACCTTGGGTTGGGGCATTACTGACCATTGACTTCCCAATAGCGCTACTGATCAAGCACTGCTGCCACTCTGTGGCTCGTAGGTCTCAGGGGGCTGGATCTCATGGAACTTGGTTCAGAGAATTCTCCTCTAAAAGCTAAGGTGCGTCACTGTCCATTTAAGTGAATGGTCAGCTCTGGGTGGCAGGCTGATTATATTAAATCCCAGCCACCTGGTGAGATTCAAACTCATTCACTTACACAGAATTAAAATCAGACTCAATACTGGTTCCCCTATGTGATGAATCTATGACAATGAAGAGAATTGGCAAAACGAAAATGGGATTTAAGGGGATATTATCTTATGTGGTGAGCTCTTATAATCTGAAAGGTGCTTCCTGAAAGGGCAGTGAAAGCAGATTCAATAATAACATTTGAAAAGGAGATGGGTACATCCTTGAAAGGAGCCTTTACTGGGTAACAGACCCTAACTGAAGAGTTCTTTCAGCCACAGGGCAAAACTACTATAAAATCTAGGCCATAGTAAGTTCCCAAACTCCAATGAGGGCATTTGGAATAACCTTGAATTCTTGGATCTCCGGCATTAGATTACTTACAGTGTGGAAACAGGCCCTTTGGCCCAACAAGTCCACACCGACCCGCCAGCCACCCCTACCCCTAACCTAACACTACGGGCAATTTAACCTGACCTGCACATTTTTGGACTGTGGGAGGAAACCGGAGCACCCGGAGGAAACCCACACAGACACAGGGAGAACGTGCAAACTCCACACAGTCAGTTGCCTGAGGAGGGAATTGAACCCGGGTCTCTGGTGCTGTGAGGCAGCAGTGCTAACCACTGTGCCACCGTGCATTCTTGGAGCTAAAGTGAACTGGGCACAGAGATTAGCCGGAGCCGCAGTAAGCAAGCAGTAGTGGACAATTAAAGAGGTTATTCATGACTCTCAGCGAAAGTGCACTGGAGAGGCTGCAGAGAAGATTCACTAGAATGTTGCATGGGATGAAATGTCTTTGTTATGGAGAGAGTCACTAGATAGGCTCGGCTTGTTTTCCTTGGAGCAGACAAGGCTGACAGCATCTCTGACTGAGATATACAAACTTTTGAGAGGCACAGACAGGATAGCTCATAAGAAGCTTTTCCCCATGACAAAAGTGTCTTAGACCAGAGGGTACCAGTTTAAGGTGAGGAGCAAATGGTTTGGAGGAGTAATTTTTCAACCAGAGGGTGAAGGCAGGTACACTGAACATTCAGGAAGCATCCAGACGAATACTGAAATGGCCAGGCCAGATGGATCAAGTGCAGGTAAAAGGGAGTGGTGTAGTTTGAAGTTTGCTTGGATGGTACAAACATGATGGGCTGAAGGGCCTGTTTCTATGCTGCATGACTCCCAGCAAGAAGGGAACATTCTAAAAGAGAATAAACCAACCACGGTTAATCAAGAAAGTTAAGAAGACTATGCAGTTGAAAGAAAAAGCACATAAGGATGTCATAAGGGGTGATAGTCCTGAAGATTGGGATAAATTCAAAATCTAGTGAAAGAAGACTAAAAAAAAAACAAAGACAGGGAAAATAAACTGAGGACAAACTAGCAAGGAAATAAAAAATGATGATAAGACCTTTTTTAGAATTAGAACTCCTACAGTGTGGAAACAGGCCCTTCGGCCCAACAAGTCCACAACATCCCTTCGAAACGTATCCCATCCTGACCCATTACCCTCCATTTCCCTGACTAATGCACCTAAACTATACATCCCTGAACACTATGGACAATTTAGCACTGCCACTTCACCTAACCTTCACATCTTTGGGCCATGGAAGGAAACCGAAGCACCCGGAGGAAACTCACGCAGACACGGGGAGAATGTGTAAATTCCACACAGACAGTTGGCCAATGCTGGAATCGAACCCAGGTCCCTGGCGCTGTGAGGTAGCAGTGCTAACTGCCTTCTTTAAATGTACAAAAAGAGAGAGGTCAATGTGAACATAGGCCTCTTAGAAAATGAATCTGGGGACTTGGTTTTGGGGAACAAGTAAGTGGAAAAGGAGCTAAACAGATAGCTTGCATCAGTCTTTATAGTCAAAGATACTTCAAACATCCTGTTAATACAAAGAGTACAGGGTGGAATGGAATACCATCATCATCATGAATTAGCCAAACAAATGAGATGAAAGGCAGACAAGGTCCTGATGACTTTCATCCTTAGATCCTGTAAGAGGTAACTACAGAGATATCGTGGCCACATTGGTTGTAATTTTCCAGCAATGATTAGATTCTGGAGAAGTACCAGGAGATCGGAAAACTGCCAAAGTGACACCCCTTTTCAAAAAGGAGGGAGACAAAAGTGGCCAACTATAGGCTGATCAGCCTAACATCTATTGGAAAAATATTGGAATGAATTATTAAGAAAGTAATAGTGGCAGATTTGCAAAGACAGAATCGAATCAAGCAGAGTCAGCATAGCTTTGTGAATGGGAGATCATGTCTGACTAATTTATTGGAGTTTTTTGAAGAAGCCTGAAGGAACCAGTAGATGCGTTGTATTTGAACTTCCAGAAGTCTTTTCTTTACAAGTGCTTTACAAGGTACCTCACAAAGGGTAAACTTATAAGACCCAACAGTGTTGGAGATAGTATATTGGCATGGATAGCGAATTGGCTCATGGGCAAGAAACGGAGTGGGGCAAAGGAAGTCTTTTTCAGGTTTCAAATTTGTGAATTCTGTGAAAAGGCATCACAGAAGCAAATCACAGGGAATCACAAACTTCTTACAGCACAGAAGGCCATCAGCTCAATGCTTGCATCAGCCCTTCCATCAAGCATTATTACCGAGTGCCAATCTCCTGCTTTTTTTTTGCCATACACTTGCACACTATTTCCATCCAAGTAACCATCTAATGCACTCTTGAATGCCACAACTGATCCTGGCTCCACCATACTTCCGGTGATGTACTCCATACTTGTTGTGTGTAAAGGTCTTTTTTCTTGCATTACTCTTGCTTCTTTTGTACATCATTTTAAACATTTTCTCTTCTTTTTGTACCTTAGACAAGCTTCTCCCTTCCTCTGTCCTGCCTACCAATGATTTTGGAAACCTCTCCCAGATCAAATCATTAGCCCCACCTAATGTTTCTTCAGTTATTATTGTAATTGGATTAAAAGGAAAATTGGGGCAAATATAATCAGGTTGCAGATTCATTATCATCCATTTCATTTCACAAAGAGCTTAAGAACTTGTCCATTAGCTCTCAAGCACTAAATGTATTTGACTGTCTGAAGAATATAAAAAGTACTATATAACTGCAACTGTAAGTTCTCCTGTTTATATTTCACTTTTCTCTTGAGTGGTTGATACCTTGCAAGTCAGTTTTAATATTTTCAAATGGGCCTGCTTTTGATGCATCCAGATATTGTGATGTGTTGTGTGTATCTTTTAAAGGCGAATATCACTACCCATTCATGGGACATGATTTTTATTTGATTCATTCACAGGATGTGGTTTTGTTATTTGGCCAGTATTTATTGCCCATCTCTAACTGCCCTTGCAAAAGTGGTGGTGAGTTGCCTTATTGAACCGTTCCAGTCCGTGAGGTGTCGGGACACCCACAGTGCTATTGGGATGTGATGTGTAATCCTATGACTCTATACTCAGAACACAGCAGCAGTCCTGAACACAGCCTCCCAGTTAACATCATCTGTGTCTCGTTTTATCCTCAGCATTATCATACTAATCTTGGTTGTATAATTGGTATATTTGCTTTAAACAGAAGAATGCAACACCAGAAGCATATTAAAAGGTTAAGAAGTACAAGTTACAGAAAAAAAAGTTTTGAATTTGAGGAAAGCAGATTACAGTAAAATAAGACAGGATCTGGCCAAGGTAAACTGAGATTAGCTGCTGGTGGGGAAATCAACAGAAGAGCAGTGGGAAGTGTGGGGGTGGGAGGTGCTTCAAAAAGAAATGAGAAGGGTATATTATAAGGGCCTATTATGTTGTCTTTAGGGTGACAGAAAGGATTAACCAGGCCAGAGGTATTCAGGATAAAATGAAAAGGAAAAAAGAGAGTTTTAGAGGGTACAAGCTAAACAAATGGAGTGCAGAAAGTACAGGGTAGTGCTCAAGAAAGCATAGATCATAGAGATGTACAGCATGGAAACAGACCCTTTAGTCCAACCCGTGCATGCCGACCAGATAGCTCAGATCCTCCAACCCTGGCAACATCCTTGTAAATCGTTTCTGAACCCTTTCAAGTTTCACAACATCCTTCCAATAGGAAGGAGACCAGAATTGCATGCAATATTCCAACAGTGGCCTAACCAATGTCCTGTACAGCCAGTTCAGAAAGAAAAAGAGGATATGAGAAAGTTGTGGCTGGTTAAAGTAGGGAAAATCCCAAGAAATTGGCATGGCAATTGCTCTGCCCAAGACTGTAAGAAATTGTGAACATGATCCAGTCCATCACAAAAACCTGTCTTCCATCCTTAACTCCATCTACATTTCCCACTGCCTCAGGAAATCACCCAACATAATCAAAGACCACTCCCAACCCAGTTATACTCTCTCCCAAACTCTTCCATCAGGCAGTAGATACAGAAGTTTGAAAATACATACCAACAAATTCAACAGCTTCTTCCCTGCTATCACGCTTATGCACAGACCTCTCATATATTAGAGTTAATCTTTCTCTGCACCTGCCCTGTAGCTGCAACATTACATTCTGCATTCAGTTCCATTAACCTGATGCACTTACATAAGGTATAATTTGTCTGGTTAGCACACAAAGCCTTTGAATTTGAGGAAAGCAGATTACATACTTTTCATTCTATGCGTGATGATAATAAATCAAATCAAATAAAATTCTATAAATATATCAATGGAAGAGGATAGCCAGGGAAAGAGTAGAGTGCATTAGGGAGCAAGGGGGCAATCTGTGGCTGGAGCCAAAGGACATTGATAAAGTGATGAACCAATACTTTACATCCGTCATCACCTAAGAGAATGAGGATAAAGGTGTGGAGCCCGGGGGGAGACTGCAAGGTGTTTGAGCACTTTTACACAGGGAAGGACAAGTGCAAGTGTTAGCAGGCTTAAAGGTGGACACATCTCCAGGTGCAAATACATTGTGTTCCAGGTGACTGAGAGGCAAGGGAACAGATTGCAGGGGCACACTAACCTAAATGTTTAATTTCTCTCTGGCCAAGGGGGAGGTGCCAGAAGACTGGAAAACAGTTAATGTCGTTCTGCTAAATAAAAAGGGTGGCAGAAGTAAGTCAGATAACAACAGCCCAGTGAATCTCACCTCAGTAGTTAGGAAGCTATTGGAGTAAACTCTGAAGGAGAGCATCTACCTCTACATGGAGAGGCAAAGCTTGATCAGGGTAATCAGCATGGCTTGGCCAAAGGGAGGTCATGCCCAACACATTTCATTGATTTTTTAAGGAGGTAACCAGGTGTGTAGAGGAGGGTAATGCAGTTGACGGAGTTTATATGGATTTCAGCAAAGCCTTTGACAAGGTCCCACAAGATCACTTATCAAAAGTGCAAATGCACATGAGATACAGGTACTTTGAAAAAGTGGATTCAAAACTGGCTCAGTTGTAGGAGACAGAAGGCTGCTTTAGTGATTGGAATCCCATGTCCAGTAGTGTACCACAGGGATTTGTGTCAAATCTCCTATCATTCATCATTTATACAAATGACACAGATCAGTCAGGTGGTTAACAGTGAGGATGAATGTCTTGGGTGACAAGAAGGTATAAACAGGATGACTGTTGTAATTCAACCCTGGTGTAAAGTATGAGGTGATATAGTCTGGGAGAAGTAATTTGACAAGGAAGTATTTAACGAATGGCCTGACACTAGGAGGTTCTGTGGAACATAGGGACTTTGGCGTGTTTGTCTATAGATCTCAAGGTGGAAGGGGATATTATTAAGGCATTGAAAAAAGCCTCTGGGGAACCGCCTTTATTAATTGAGGCATAAGTTACAAAATCTAATTGCAAATTAGAGTTGGAGCCATACAGAACTTTGGTGAGACTACATACTGTGTGCCGTTCTGGCCATCATATTACAGGAAGGATGTGATTGCACTGGAGTGGGTGCAGAGCAGATTCATCAGGATGCTGCCTGGGATTGAAAATTGAAGTTATGAGGAAAGGTTGGATAGACTTGGGTTGTTTTTATTGGAGGGTAAAAACAATGACTGCAGATACTGGAAACCAGATTTTGGATTAGTGGTGCTGGAAGAGCACAGCAGTTCAGGCAGCATCCGAGGAGCAGCAAAATCGACATTTCGGGCAAAAGCCCATCATGATGAAGGGCTTTTGCCCGAAACGTCGATTTTGTTTTTATTGGAGCAGACAAGACTGAGAGGTGAACTGTTTAACGTGTACAAGCTTATGAGGGGCACGGACAGAGTGAAAAAGGCGCAACTGTTCCCCTTAGTTAAAGGATTAGTCACGAGGGGACAGAGGTTCAAGGTGAGGAGCAGAAAGTTTAGTGGGGATGGGAGGAAAACCCTTTTTACCCAGATGCAGTCTGGACTGCACTACCTGGGAGAGTGGTGAAGGGGAGTTGCTTCAAATCCTTTAAAAACTACCAGGATGAACACTTGGCATGTCATAGCATTGAAGCCTATGGGCCAAGTGCTGGTAAATGAGATTAGGTTGAAGGTCAGGTGTTTGTCATGTATTGGTCCAGACTCAATGTGACAAAGGTCCTCTTTGGCACTGTACGATTCTATGATTCTAAGTCCCACTTATAATGCAGTCGAATTTTAGACTTTTTTAAAATTTGAAATAGACTCAAATCTATAGTGTTGAGTTGGAACATTTTCTATCAGTAGAAACCAGAGGACTGGTGATTAACATTTAAAGCAGATCTTTGAACTGAACTCCTGCTAGCATTGATCATCTCAAGCAGCAATATTTTCAATTGAAAGTCCATTTATCCATTCTGTTTCTGCATTAAGTAAGGCCAATAGTATTCCCATGTAACTTACAAAAGGGAAGCCACGAAGCCTTGATAGAGAGAGAAATATTATTGGAAAGAGTCTAGATTGTTTTAGGCTTCTTCATTCATAATTTAGAAAGAACCTAATTGTGTATAATGAAACCAAGCCTCTTATAAAGAAAATGAAAAAATTACCAAGGGTAATTATTCCATTGGGAAACTGAATAATTATTTATCTAGCACATCAACAATCCGGTCCACCGAACAGTCAAGAGCTGAGTATTTGTCAATCATGCACATTTGCTTCAGTAGTTAAATGCTTGATGTACTTTAATACAAGTGATATCTACTACGCTAATCTGCTTTCATTTACCTTTCTTAGTAATTGCTGGCATTATGAACTTAGCAAAAAACTGAGAGCCGAGCATTCTTTTTGTATTTGTTATCTTTTTTTTGTTTGTTTAAGATGGTTAGAACATTGATTTCGTAACTTCAGACTTCAATATCTGTTAACAGAAAAAAATCTTTTCATGAATATGTGTGAAGCAAATAGTGTTACCCTGGGGAATCTCAAATGTTAGCACATTTTTCATTCTAAGATTAGGTGCCAAGTCAAGTTCCCAGTATATCGTCCTGATTCTAAGCCTGAACACAAAGCACATTGGAGAACATTCTGGTACACCAGTGTAAAGTACTATTTCTCAAACTCTATCCAACTCTGGGACAGATTTCAAATTTAGTGATGATCTATGAGCAGAATCATACTGTGAACCCCAGAGTAACACAGTGAGGTGAGGATATCATTGACCTGTTTAGAACTGGCTGGAAGAGTTTTTGTTATATTACATCATTCTGAATTGGCCTCAAATTCAATTCCGAGAGGTTTGTACTAATGTCCTGAAAATGTACTTCACAAGCAACATTATCTTTAGAAACACCATCCTTGTGTAATAAAAATTTCACACCCTCTGGCATTCCATGGTGTAATAATTGAGAGACAGATTGGAATGGCTCGCAAATATTACTCACACCCTGTTGTTTTTATAGAATCCCTACAGTGTGAAAGCAAGCCATCCAGCCCTTCATGTCTACACCAACCCTCCAAACAACAGCACGCCCAGACCAACGTCCCTAACCTCTCCCTGTAACCCTGCATTTCCCATGCCTAAACCACTTCAACGGCACATCCCTGAACACTATGGGCAATTTACCTTGGTCAATCAACCTAACCTGCATGTCTTTGGACTGTGTGAGGAAACCCACACTGACAAGGAGAGAATGTGAAAACTTCACGGACAGAGTGGAATTGAACCTGGGTCCCTGCCGCTGTAAGGCAGCAGTGCTAAGCACTGAGCTACTGTGCTGCCGCTCTACAGCATAATGCTCAAAACTACTTGCATCTCGTATTGGTGCCAAATTTGACAAAACTGAAAAGTTCATCAGTTGTACCAAAGGTAGCAGTTATTCTGATAAATTTGGTTTTCAGATATCTTGATCATAATATTATAACAGCACAAGGTAACAGAGGGTGAGTTACTAAGCCTGTACTTAGAAAAAAAAAGTGTCTTACAGCACTCTGTGGTTCAACGCGTCCATGCTGATTGAGTTTTCCAAACTAAACTAATTCCCATTTGCTTGCATTTGGCCCATATCCCTCTTAGACCTTTCCCATTCATGTACCTATCCAAATGTCTTTTAAATGTTGGAATTGTACCTGCATTAACCACTTCCGCTGGCAGTTCATTCCACATACGAACCACCCTCTGTGTGAAAAAATTGCCGCTCAGCTCCCTTTTAAATATTTCTCCTTTCACCTTAAGATGAGGCCCTCCAGTTTTGAACACCCCTAAGCTGAAGATATTCCCTATTCAGCTTAATTATGCCTCTCATGCTTTTAAAAATCTCTACAAGGTCACCCCTCAACCTCCTACACTCTGGTGAAAAAACTTCCAGCCTATCCAACCTTTCTTTAAAATTAAAACCCTCCAGTTCCAGTGACATCCTTGTAAATTTTTGCTGCACCCCATTCAATTGAATAATGTCATTTCTATAGCAGGGAAACCAGAACTATACACAGTACTCCAAAAGTGGTCTCACCAACATTCTGTACAACAGCAACATGATGTCCCAACTCCAATACTCAATGGTTTAAGCAAAGAAGTCAAGTGTGCCAAATGTCGCCTTTACAACACACTCTGTCTGTGATGCAACTTTGAAAGAACTATGTACTACACTCCTCAGGGCCTACTATTAACTGAGTAAATCCTGCTCTTGTTTGTCTTACCAAAAACATAACACTCACATTCATCTAAATTTAACTCCATCTGCCACTCCACGGCTCATTAGCCTACTAGATCAAGACCCCTTGGTAGAATTAATAACCTTCTTCATTGTTGGCTATAGCAGAAATTTTAGTGTCATCTGCAAATTTACTAACCATGCTTCCTAAAATCTCTCCCAAATCATTTATATAATTGACAAACAACAGTAGACCCAGCTTCTGGATTAGTGGTGCTAGAAGAGCACCGCAGCTCAGGCAGCATCCAAGGAGCTTCAAAATCGACGTTTCGGGCAAAAGCCCTTCATCAGGAATAAAGGGTGGGGGATGGGATGCAGGTGATAGGTCAGGGAGGAGAGGGTGGAGTGGATAGGTGGAAAAGGAGATAGGCAGGTAGCACAAGTCCGAACAAGTCATGGGGACAGTTACTGAGCTGGAAGTTTAGAACTAGGGTGAGGTGGGGGAAGGGGAAATGAGGAAACTGTTGAAGTCCACATTGATCCCCTGGGGTTGAAGTGTTCTGAGGCGGAAGATGAGGTGTTCTTCCTCCAGGTGTCTGGTGGTGAGGGAGCAGCGGTGAAGAATGCTCAGGATCTCCATGTCCTCGGCAGAGTGGGAGGGGGAGTTGAAATGTTGGGACATGGGCCGGTTTGGTTGATTGGTGCGGGTGTCCCGGAGATGTTCCCTAAAGCGCTCTGCTAGGAGGCGCCCAGTCTCCCCAATGTAGAGGAGGCCGCATTGGGAGCAACGGATACAATAAATGATATTAGTGGATGTGCAAGTAAAACTTTGATGGAGGTGGAAGGATCCTTTAGGGCCTTGGATAGAGGTGAGGGAGGAGGTGTGGGCGCAGGTTTTACAGTTCCTGCGGTAGCAGGGGAAGGTGCCAGGATGGGAGGGTGGGTTGTAGGGGGGTGTGGACCTGACCAGGTAGTCACGGAGGGAACGGTCTTTGCGGAAGGCGGAAAGAGGTGGGGAGGGAAATATATCCCTGGTGGTAGGGTCTGTTTGGAGGTGGCGGAAATGTCAGCGGATGATTTGGTTTATGCGAAGGTTGGTAGGGTGGAAGGTGAGCACCAGGGGCGTTCTGTCCTTGTTACGGTTGGAGGGGTGGGGTCTGAGGGCGGAGGTGCGGGATGTAGACGAGATGCATTGGAGGGCATCTTTAACCACGTGGGAAGGGAAATTGCAGTCTCTAAAGAAGGAGGCCATCTGGTGTGTCCTATGGTGGAACTTGTCCTTCTGGGAGCAGATACGGCGGAGGCGGAGGAAATGGGAATACGGGATGGCATTTTTGCAAGAGATAGGGTGGGAAGAGGTGTAATCCAGGTAGCTGTAGGAGTCGGTGGGTTTGTAAAAACTGTCAGTGTCAAGTCGGTCGTCATTAATGGAGATGGAGGGGTTCAGGAAGGGGAGGGAGGTGTCAGAGATGGTCTGGGTAAATTTAAGGTCAGGATGGAATGTGTTGGTGAAGTTGATGAATTGCTCAACCTCCTCGCGGGAGCACGAGGTGGCGCCAATGCAGTCATCAATGTAGCGGAGGAAGAGGTGGAGAGTGGTGCCAGTGTAATTACGGAAGATCAACTGTTCTACATAGCCAACAAAGAGACAGGCATAGCTGGGGCCCATACGTGTGACCATGGATACGCCTTTGGTCTGGAGGGAGTGGGAGGATTCAAAGGAGAAATTGTTAAGGGAGAGGACCAGTTCGGCCAAACGAATGAGTGTGTCGGTGGAAGGGTACTGTTAGGGACGTCGGGAGATAAAAAAATGGAGGGCTTGGAGGCCGTGGCCATGGCGGATGGAGGTGTAGAGGGATTGGATATCCATGGTGAAGATGAGGCATTGGGGGCCGGGGAAACGGAAGTCTTGGAGTAGGTGGAGGGCGTGGGTGGTGTCTCGAACGTATGTGGGGAGTTCCTGGACTAGGGGGGGATAGGACAGTGTCGAGGTAGGTAGAGATGAGTTCAGTGGGGCAGGAGTATGCTGAGACAATGGGTCGGCCAGGGTGGTCAGGCTTGTGGATCTTGGGAAGGAGGTAGAACCGGGCAGTGCGGGGTTCCCGCACTATGAGGTTGGAAGCTGTGGTTGGGAGATCTCCTGAGGTGATGAGGTTCTGTATGGTCTGGGAGATGATGGTTTGGTGATGGGGGGGGTGCGGTCATGGTTGAGCAGGCAAAAGGAAGAGATGTCCTCGAGTTGATGTTTGGCTTCAGCGGTGTAGAGGTCAGTGCGCCAGACTACCACTGCGCTCCCTTTATCCGCTGGCTTGATGATGAGGTTGGGATTGGAGCAGAGGGATTGGAGGGCTGCGCGTTGTGAGGGTGAGAGGTTGGAGTGGGGGAGGGAGGTAACAGGTTGAGGCGGTTAATGTTCCGGCGGCAGTTGGAAATGAAGAGGTCAAGGGCAGGTAATAGGCCAGCGAGGGGTGTCCAGGTGAATGCAGTGTGTTGGAGGTGGGCGAAGGGGTCTCAGAAGGTGGGCAGGAATCCTGACTGTGAAAGTAAGCTCGGAGGCGGAGGCAACGGAAGAATTGTTCAATATCACGGCATGTATTAAATTCATTGATGTGTGGATGGAGGGGGATGAAGGTGAGTCCTTTGCTGAGGGCTGATCGTTCGTCCTCAGTGAGTGGGAGGTCTGGAGGGATGGTGAAAACTCGGCAGGGCCGGGAGCTAGGATCTGGTGTGGGTGTAGAGCTGGGAGTGGGGGCGGAACCTGTAACTGGAGTGGGTGTGATGGTGGGGGGAATTGGGGTGGAGTCATGAGCAGGGGTAGTGTTCCCCTCGGGGTTCTGGGGGGTGGGGATAGTGACAGTGGGGTCTGTGGGGGGCATGTCAGCAGAATGCTGGTGGGGGCGGAAGTAGTGGTGACCACAGCAGTAGGGGTGGCGGAAGTCACTGAGCATGTGGCCTGAGCGATGATGTGAAGGGTGGAAGTGATGTCACGTGTGATGCATGAGGAATTGTGAAGGGTGGAAGTGGTTGTGGGACTGGCCATGATGGGGGTGGAAGTGTCATCATCAATCAACGTGGGGGTGGCAGCTGCATCAGCCGCATGGCTAATGGCGGAATAGATTCCGAGGCCAGGGGAATGTTCTGGAATGTTTGAGGAGCGCTGGTTATGGAGGTGGGTGGATAAAAGTTTGTTGTACTTACAGTTTTTGATGTTTGAGAAGGAGTTGAAATACTGTTTGTTGAGAGTATGAATTCTCCTGAGGGTGTAGTACAGAGTGGGTCCTTTGAAATTCTGAGACAGTGTGGCCCTCAGCTGAGGCAGGGCTGACTGTAGAGAGGTTAGGTGCTGCAAGCGTGGAGCGGAGGATCTTGAAGGAGAACTGTTGCTGGTGTTTTTGAATCTGTAGTCTGTACTGTTTGTCCTGTTTGGGTCCGAACTCTGCTGGTTTAAAGGTGGTCTGGAGTCCGTGTGGGATGAGTTGGTTACGGAGGCATGCACTGAGGAAGCAAATGTGGCTGTGGTACCGAGTTTGTTCCACGACATGGTTGAAGAGCTTCAGGGCAGAGAAAATGACCTGGGAGTTGCAGTGGGAGAGGGACTCCCTGAGATTCTTGTAGAGAGAGGAGGAAAGCTTCTTCAAGGCAGGCATCCTTGCAAGACGATTCGCAGTAGGGTTAAAATCAACGAGGTAAAAACAATGACTGCAGATGCTGGAAACCAGATTCTGGATTAGTGGTGCTGGAAGAGCACAGCAGTTCAGGCAGCATCCAACGAGCAGCGAAATCGACGTTTCGGGCAAAAGCCCTTCATCAGGAATAAAGGCAGTGAGCCTGAAGCGTGGAGAGATAAGCTAGAGGAGGGTGGGGGTGGGGAGAAAGTAGCATGGGGTACAATGGGTGAGTGGGGGAGGGGATGAAGGTGATAGGTCAGGGAGGAGAGGGTGGAGTGGATAGGTGGAAAAGGAGATAGGCAGGTAGGACAACTCCGGACAAGTCAAGGGGACAGTTACTGAGCTGAAAGTTTAGAACTAGGGTGAGGTGGGGGAAGGGGAAATTAGGAAACTGTTGAAGTCCACATTGGTGCCCTGGGGTTGAAGCGTTCCAGGCGGAAGAGGCCGTCAAGCCAGCGGATAAAGGGGGTGCAGTGGTAGTCTGGCACACTGACCTCTACACCGCTAAAGCCAAACGTCAACTCGAGGACACCGCTTCCTACTGCCCCCTCGGCCATGACCCCACACCCCCATCACCAAACTATCATCTCCCAGACCATACAGAACCTCATCACCTCAGGAGATCTCCCACCCACTGCTTCCAACCTCATAGTCCGGGAACCCCGCACTGCCCGGTTCTACCTCCTTCCCAAGATCCACAAGCCTGACAACCCTGGCCGACCCATTGTCTCAGCATGCTCCTGCCCCACTGAACTCATCTCTACCTACCTCGACACTGTCCTATCCCCCCTAGCCCAGGAACTCCCCACATATGTTCGAGACATCACCCATGCCCTCCACATCCTCCAAGACTTCTGTTTCCCCGGCCCCCAACGCCTTATCTTCACCATGGATATCCAATCCCTCTACACCTCCATCCGCCATGACCAGGGCCTCCAAACCCTCCGTTTTTTTCCTCTCCAGACGTCCCCAACAGTACCCTTCCACTGACACTCTCATTCGTTTGGCCGAACTGGTCCCCTCACCCTTAACAATTTCTCCTTTGAATCTTCCCACTTCCTCCAGACCAAAAGGGTAGCCATGGGCACACGTATGGGCCCCAGCTATGCCTGTCTCTTTGTTGGCTACATAGAGCAGTTGATCTTCCGCAATTACACCGGCACCACTCCCCACCTCTTCCTCCGCTACATTGATGACTGCATTGGCGTCACCTCGTGCTCCCGCTCGGAGGTTGAGCAATTCATCAACTTCACCAACACATTCCACCCTGACCTTAAGTTTACCTGGATCATCTCTGACACCTCCCTCCCCTTCCTGGACCCCACCATTAATGACAACCAACTTGACACTGACATTTTTTACAAACCCACCGACTCCCACAGCTACCTGGATTACACCTCTTCCCACCCTGCCTCTTGCAAAAATGCCATCCCATATTCCCAATTCCTCTGCCTCTGCCGGATCTGCTCCCAGGAGGACCAGTTCCACCACAGAACACACCAGATGGCCTCGTTCTTTAGAGACCGCATTTCCCTTCCCACGTGGTTAAAGATGCCCTCCAATGCATCTCATCTACATCCCACACCTCCGCCCTCAGACCCCACCCCTTCAACCGTAACAAGGACAGAACGCCCCTGGTGCTCACCTTCCACCCTACCAACCTTCGCATAAACCAAATCATCCGCCGACATTTCCGCCACCTCCAAACAGACCCCACCACCAGGGATATATTTCCCTCCCCACCCCTTTCCGCCTTCCGCAAAGACCGTTCCCTCCGTGACTACCTGGTCAGGTCCACGCCCCCCTACAACCCACCCTCCCATCCTGGCACTTTCCCCTGCCACCGCAGGAACTGCAAAACCTGCGGCCACACCTCCTCCCTCACCTCCATCCAAGACCCTAAAGGAGCCTTCCATATCCATCAAAGTTTTACTTGCACATCCACTAATATCATTTATTGTATCCGTTGCTCCCGATGCAGTCTCCTCTACATTGGGGAGACTGGGCGCCTCCTAGCAGAGCGCTTTAGGGAACATCTCCTGGACACCCGCACCAATCAACCACACTGCCCTGTGGCCTAACATTTCAACTCCCCCTCCCACTCTGCCGAGGAGATGGAGATCCTGGGCCTCCTTCACCGCCGCTCCCTCACCACCAGACGCCTGGAGGAAGAACGCCTCATCTTCCGCCTCGGAACACTTCAACCCCAGGGCATCAATGTGGACTTCAACAGTTTCCTCATTTCCCCTTCCCCCACCTCACCCTAGTTCTAAACTTCCAGCTCAGCACTGTCCCCATGACTTGTTCGGACTTGTGCTACCTGCCTATCTCCTTTTCCACCTATCCACTCCACCCTCTCCTCCCTGACCTATCACCTTCATCCCCTCCCCCACTCAACCAATATACTCTATGCTACTTTCTCCCCACCCCCACCCTCCTCTAGCTTATCTCTCCACGCTTCAGGCTCATTGCCTTTATTCCTGATGAAGGGCTTTTGCCCGAAACGGCGATTTTGAAGCTACTTGGATGCTACCTGAACTGCTGTGCTCTTCTAGCACCACTAATCCAGAAGCTGGTTTCCAGCATCTGCAGTCATTCTTTTTACCAACAGTAGACCCAGCGCCAATCCCTGCATAACATCGCTGGTCACAGGCCTCCAGTCTGAAAAACAGTCGTCCACAAACATTCTCTGTCTCCTACCGTCAAACCAATTTTGTATCCAATTGGCAAGCTCTCCCTGAATCCACGTGATCTAACTTTACTAACCAATCTACCATGCAGAACTTTGTCAAAGACCTTACTAAAGTCCATGTAGACAACGTCTACCACTCTGACCTCATCTGATTTCTTGGTAATGTCAAGTTTGTGAGACACAATTTCCTGCACACAAAGCCATGCTGACTTACCCTAATCGGTCCTTGACCCTTGAACTGCATGTAACCCTGTCTCTCAGAATTACCTCCAACAACTTAGCCACCATTGAATTCAAACTCACCGGCCTAGGGCTCCCAGGCTTCTCCATGCAGCTTCACCAGCAATTTACAAATGCCATTTTTCTTCTTCTAGTTTTCTGATGCTAAATGTTTCCTACTCTTCAGAGTTTCTCAACTGTTTTTAACACCTCCTCAATCCACAGTGAAGCGTGAGCCCATTGTAGTATTAAATGAAGACCAACAGTGCTACAATCTCAGGCTTCCTCAATTTGCATTCATAGTGCCCTAAGGATGGGTTAGATTGAGAGGTACAAAATGCAAATGTTGCTAGAATCTGAGAATACAGGTCTTTACGAGAGCATATTATGTCCAATTCTGGGTGCTGCATTTTAGAAATAATATAAAGGTATTGGAAGGACTGCAGATAAGATTCACAAGGATGGTTCCAGAGATGAGCTTCAGTTAAGAAAATATTGGAGCAAAGAAAGGAATGAGAGGAGATTTGATAGAGTAGTTCTAAATCATGACTGTTCTGGGCTGAAGGACCTGCACTATGAGATTCTATGACACCGAAGGAATAGCCATATGTTTCAAAGTCAGGTTGGTGGGTAGCTTGGCAGGGAATTTGAAGATGGCAGTGGTTCTGTGAATCTGCTGCCCTTGACCTTGTTGGTGGTCTAAGAAGCCTAAAGTGTATTTCTGTAGCGCATCTTGTATATCGCAAATGTACCTGTTGCTGAGCACTGGTGCAGAAGGGAGTGGATGCTTGTAGGTGTGCTGCCAATCAAGTGGGCCATTTTGTCCTAGTTTCTTGAGTGTTGTCAGAGTTGCACTTATTATACAAGTGGGGAGTATTCTAACATAGTCCTGACTTGTGCATTGTAGATGTTGGACAGGCTTTGGGGAAATACTCGCTGGAAGTTTCCTAATCTCTGACCTACTCTTTAACCACAGTGCTTATATGTTAGATTTTAGCCAATGGTAACTCCAGGATGTTGATTGAGGGAAATTCAGAAATAATAATTCCATTAAATATTAAGAGGTGATGATTTCAACTGCGATCTCTGGTGACTACAAACACATTACTTGCCCCCAATCCACTCCAAAGCACAGCATAGAGAGCTGGTCTATTGAAAGAACCACTAGGCAACTGTCTCTCTCTTTGCCTATTAGCATGTGGTTGCAGGAATGCAAATTTTCTGTTTCGTTTATCATTGGTTAGCAAGGTTGAGAAACATTCCTTTTAATGAAAAATGGGCAAGATTAAGGATCCCTTTATGAAGTATAAATTTTGCTACAGTACAACTTAAATCTGTGTCTCCTGCTGGTTTCATTCTTCAGTAAGGTTAAAAGATAAATAGGCATCGGCCCATGTTTCATTTTATTGCAAACTTACAAAAGGGCAAGATGTGAGGGATTGCCGAGATAAAATGTTGCCAGGAGTTTGGAATGATTTAACAAGTACAAAAAGAGTACTAAAAGTTTACAGATTTTTTTTTTGTTTTGAGTACATGAAGTTTGAAGAGAACAGTAAGTGCAAAATGTGCTCAAGGACAAAATAAAGTACTGATTGTGTTTCAAAGTGAACAGTCATAAGAATGATGTAAGGTAAAGGTAAAGGATTGGTTCTTGCTGCAATGGTTGTAGGTAGGGTTGGAGTGGGAGATGAAGTCTTTAGATTTTATGCTACCAATTTCAAAAGAGCATTATTTCATGGTGTATTAGCAAAGTTCTAGATTGTACTAACCTCCACAATCCATTTTGAAGTATCGTCTGCTGCGAGCCTTCTAATGCTAAATGTAACAACCAAGGGTCAGAGTGCTGAAGTAATATCAACACTTTTGGTATGAGGAACGCCAAGAGATGGGTAGCTAATTAATGAGGTGAGTTTAATGAGGTGTGAGAAAATCCATTAGGCCTCATGGTGAAAATCCCTAAAAATAAACGCAATGCAACCTGCAGTCAGCCAAAAAAGTAAGATTCAACCCAATATTAATTTTAAAAAGATACATTTTGAATATATTTTCTATCTATGCTTCGGTAGTGATAAGTTGGGTGTCGCACGGTTCAGTGCAAGACCTCCGCTGTTCACAATACACATTAAGGATCTGGACCAAGGAATTGAATGCAACATCTCCAAATTTTCAGATGACACTAAGCTGGGTGGCAGTGTGTGCTGTGAGGAAGATGCTAAGAGGCTTCAGGGTGACTTGGACAGACTGGCTGAGTGTGTACATACTTGGCAAATGCAATACAATGTGGATCAATGTGAGGCTATCCACTTTGGTCACCAAAATCAAGAAGGCAGATTCTTTCTGAATGGTGACGGTTTAGGAAAAGGTGATGTGCAAAGTGACCTGGATGTCATGATGGAACAGTTGCTAACTGATGCGGCAGACAGTGAGGAAAGCTAATGACATGTGGGCCTTCATAGCGAGAGGACTTGAGTATTGGAATAAGGATGTTTTGCTGCAGTTGTCCAGGACCTTGATGAGTATTGAGTGCAGTTTTGGTCTTCTAGTCTGAGGAAGAACAGTGTTGCTATTGGTGTCCTACCTGCCTATCTTCTTTTCCACCTATCCACTCCACCCTCTCCTCCTTGACCTATCACCTTCATCTCCTCCCCCCTCTCACCCATTGTACTCTATGCTACTCTCTCCCCACCCCCACCCTCCTCTAGCTTATCTCTCCATGCTGCAGGTTCACTGCCTTTATTCCTGATGAAGGGCTTTTGCCCGAAACGTTGATTTCGCTGCTCGTTGGATGCTGCCTGAACTACTGTGCTCTTCCAGCACCACTAATCCAGTATTTGGTTTTCAGCATCTGCAGTCATTGTTTTTACCTTGCTATTGAGGGAGCCCAGCGAAGGTTCACCAAACTGATTCCTGGAATAAGCTGAAAATGTGTTGCTGGAAAAGCGCAGCAGGTCAGGCAGCATCCAAGGAGCAGGAGAATCAACGTTTCGGGCATGAGCCCTTCTTCAGGATTCCTGGAATGGCAGAACTGACATATGAGGAAAGAATGGATCAACTGGGCTTGTACTCACTGGAATTTAGAAGAATGAGGGGAGAATCTCTTAAAAACAGCTAAAATCCTAATGGAACAGGACAGGGAAGAATGTTCCAGATGTTGGAGAAGTCCAGAACTAGGGGTCACAGTCTAATTATAAGGGGTAAGCCATTCAGGATTGAGATGAGGAAGAATTTCTTTCACTCAGAGATTTGTGGACTTGTTGAATTCTCTCCCACTGAAAGTTGTTGGGGCCAATTCATCAGATTATTGTGGCTAAAGGGAGCAAAGGTATGGAGATTAAATGGGAATGGGATACTGAGATTTCCTGACCGTATTGAATGGTGGTGCAGGCTTGAGGGGCCAAATGGCCTACTCCTGCACATATTTTTGAAGTCTCTGTACCACTTGGTAAAAAATTATAAGGATCAGCAAATGATTGTACAAACCAAGTAATCAATGTTTAAGAAGAATATAAATTACCAGGTTTACATGAACCTGAAACTGAAAAAAAATCTTTTTTTTTAAGAAAAAGCCAAAGCTTTGAAATTGAGTAAATAAATTTTGATCCCACCTAGTGGCCACTTGACCGTAATTAAACAAAGTGCTCCGAATGGGGAATATTACCATATATTCAGTGTAATAGTTCAGTTAAATTGCAAGATATAACAGGCCTGCCCTTGGAGATAGTTTCCAGCTTGCTTTTCCATTTGGATTTGCTATAATACATGATGGAGCAGGTTAACCAAACAGAATGGTCACCCTTTGTCATTTCCAAAGGCAGGAGCTGTGGATTCACAAGTAACTGCTAAGCTGTAAAAAAAAATAAAACTTCCCTCAGAATTTAGTCATTGACTGAGTACTGATGACCTGGGGAAATCCGATCTGCAGCAAATAGTTCAGCCTGGTTTTTAGAAGGAAAGGGTGAAATTAAATACTATGCCATTTTTTTCCCCATCCATTGCCTGGTCTCCAGGCTGCTTTTGAGGAGCAGAAGGGGCTTCAGCGAGTAGTGGGAAAGAAAGAAAGACTGACATTGATATATCACCTTTCATACCAATGTATTTCTCAATATGCGTTATAGTCAATGAATTTTGAACAGTAACCTCTGTTGTAATATGGGCAGTATAAATAGCTATAGAGATACATACCCTCCCTTTGATTACGATGTAACTCACAAAACGCTTAAGCATTTTTGTTTTTCTGAATTTTCCAGCAATTTGGTTGTGGCCTTGTTGGAACATTGCAATTAGTTCACCAGTGTCTTTCAGAGCAGGGAATGAGCCATCCGAACTGTTCTGGAATTGAGTACATTGCGCAGGGGCATGCAGTTGAATCTTACTTCCTGTAAAGTTGTTCACCAAGCTGCACATTAGTTGTGTGGCCAGTCGCGCACACACTTCCATAATTCACAAAAATTATGGCTAAGCCTCGACCTTAATATTTCTACATCTCTGCATTCCCTAAAAACGCATTGATTTCATTCTTGAACAAAGTTTAACAATTAAGAATCAACTTGAATTTGTATTCAAAAGAACTAAAAGCTTTCTGAGTCCTAAACTGCAAATCCCTTAAGACATCGGCCACTACTTCCAGTCTCCACAGTTATCCTTCCAATACCTACCCATCCAACAACTCAAGAGGTTTATGTGTTGATGAGGTCATCTATGTTCCTCGATTATCGGCAGAATTTTCCAAGCAGTGAACAACATTGACGTGAGCGACAAATTTAGGAGGTTTACAGGAAGTGACCTTCAATGATCTCCCAATTTTTAACGATGTGTTAAACAGCAACAAGTTTCCTCCAATGCATGATGAGAGACATATTTGCTTGTGCAAGCATGTATACTGATTATTATATCATCTCACCACATTGATACACAGCTTTCTATTCTTCCACCCACCATGAGGAAACTGGGCAGCAACAAGACCGACCATAAAAGTCAGATCAGTAACCTAATCTCTACAGCTACTCCCCAGAACTCCATCAGTCACTAACATCTTGGCGCACATTCCATGAGCAGCAATCGTACACACCCCATTGGCAAAAGTAGCCTTTTATCGACAAAATAAGCCTTTCAGGGCAGCATTTGACTGAATGTATGAACAAGTTTTAAACAAAGCACCAGCGCTAGGAACCCTAGGAGGAGAGTAGCACTTCTGCCTGTGGTGAGTGGGAGAAAATGGTAAGTGTGAAGCCAAGGTAGTGTAGCGCATAGGTCATAAAGTGAGTTTGGGACATCAACACAAAAATACCCACTAGGACTCGTGGAGAGAACCCTTCCATGAAATGCACCAAAGGTGACATTTACCCAATTGCTGCTAAAATTCAACAACAAATTTACTCAACGTTTGTCTCCACATTATATTCCAGCTGCCTTTTTTTTTGCCTACTCATCCACTCTGTCTACAACGTTTTACAGTGTGATTTTCCTGTTCACAGTTTTCCCATTTAACTTTGTATTTTATTATGGAAAGTTTATTCAATGTTATTTTTAAAAGATTATGTGTACCTTGAGGTTTTAAACAAAGGCTATTGAAGTTTTGAAACGGGAGAAAGAAAATTTGTCTTGCCTGAAGAATATCAGCCTATTATCCTCCATTTTTTTTGCAACTGCTCTTGGCAAAGGGTGTGAGATAAAAACCCACCAACAGTCACTTTTTCCACTTGGGGAGGATACCTGGAGAGCATTCATTGAAATCTGTTCCATCATCTGAAGTAAAAGGAAATTCAGCCCACTACAATGTTCCACACACACCACATTGCCAACACATGTTGTCTACTGAATAACTTCAGAATCACAATACCATTTGGAATAAGTCACGACCTATTCTTTTTTCATACGTTTAACTACTACTTGGCCAAAGTTGAAGTAAACATTAGATTAGATTACTTACAGTGTGGAAACAGGCCCTTCGGCCCAACAAGTCCACACCGCCCCGCCGAAGCGTAACCCTCCCATACCACTACATCTACATTTACCCCTTACCTAACACTATGGGCAATTTAGCATGGCCAATTCACCTGGCCTGCACATCTTTGTGACTGTGGGAGGAAACCGGAGCACCCGGAGGAAACCCACGCAGACATGGGGAGAACGTGCAAACTCCACACAGTCAGTCGCCTGAGGCGGGAATTGAACCCGGGTCTCAGGCGCTGTGAGGCAGCAGTGCTAACCACTGTGCCACCATGCCGCCATTCTACAGGGTTAGGACTTTTCTCTTTCTCCTCAAACTTGTGTGTGCATGAGTCAGTTCATTTTAAGGGTAGATTTTTACATAAAATATATTACATATATTTGCATCATCCAAAATATTTGTCAATAATCTTTGCATCTTTATCTGAGTGAGTTTGTTTTTGGTAATAAGCCAGTTATTTGTTGCTGACTGAAGAAACCTGGTTGGCTTGTTCCTCATACTGAACCTGAGAGAATCCGAGACCTACAAAGTTGGTCATTTCACCATCTGGTTAAATTTCAAAATTGGTATAACCCATATAAGGTGGCACGAGAAAAAGAAACCGTAAACCTTCCAATCTCTGTTGTAACAATTGTCAGCAAAGCTAAATGCATTATAATTTAAGTCAGTAATACAAATTTGTAAATAGCTAGGTGCCAAGCATTGATCTGGGAGAACTAAATTATTCGCTAAACATGTACTTTCCTTGTTAAGTATATTTGCCTACACTTTCATTTGTGATAGAATTATTTCGACTTGTCATGGTGCCACTGAAACAGTTCAGCGCTGCACGCGATAGCTCCTTTGTTGTTTTGGGCTTGTGGCAAGGTCAGTGATCAATCCAAGGTGAAATCTGCTGCTTATCTAAAACAAAAAGCACCTGCATTTGTTTTGAGTAGAGCTAGTTTTATCCCGCAATATTGGAGCCATTACTTTGAACTTTGGAATCCATATGCAAATACTACCATTGTTTTACCATCTCTGATATAATCCAAGCAATCCCTGTTAATTTTTGAACAGGAAATAATACTTCCAAAAAGTCAAATACATTGAATTTGTGCATTATCTTGTTGTACTTTTGCTTCAGACTGTTGGAAATACCAATGAAGCAACAAGTATCACATAAAATGGATTTTTCACAGCATTGCTGATAAGAGCTGGCTGATGTCATGATCATCTCCAAGAGAGGTTGTATTAAATCACTAACATAAATATTTTCCACATGTACTACTCTTCAGTACAATTTACAGCTTTTGAAGTTCTCAGACAAGGTTACTTTTATAACAGAGTGTTCTTGCAGTATTATCTTTATGCTACATTCAAATATTTTGTGAAAAAGAGTTTTTTGTTTAACTACACAAAAATGTATTAAACCAATGTAACTTGAATATTTTACATTGTTTTACTGGATTATTCTCTCTATCCTAGTCAACAATTGTTTCGGTTGGCTCCCCATCCCACCACTGAAAAAGTTAGTGAACTATCTGGCTATAGTTCTGCATCAGTCTAGACTACCATCATGTGCATAAAAGTAAAAAACCATAGATACCTCAACAGCATAGAAAGAAGCGATTGTCTCATGATGTTTGTCCAAGATATTTGCTGGAGCATTCCAGAGTTAAATCTATGACCCCATGCTTTCCTCATGATCCTAAATTTGCCTCAATGTCAAATATTTATCGAACTTTCCCTTGAAGAATTGTGTGGTCCCTTCCTATATGTGCCAAATCATGTTGTAGTCCAGTTATACCCAAATCCTATAACCCTAATCCTGCTGCATCTTCTTCATGTGCCCAGTTAGGACGGAATGGTGGCTCAGTGGTTAGCACTGCTGTCTCACAGCACCAGGGACCTGGGTTTGATTCCAGCCTCGGGCTGTGTGGAGTTTGCACATTCTCCCCATATCTGCGTGGATTTCCTCCCACAGTGCAAAGATGATATGGAGATGCCGGTGTTGGACTACGATGGACAAAGTCAGAAGTCACACAAAACGAGGCTATAGTCCAACAGGTTTATTTGAAATCACAAGTTTTTGGAGTGCTGCTCTGTCGTCAAGTGAAGTGGAGAGTGTGTTTCCTTCCACTTAATCTGAAGAAGGATCAGCAGCACTCCAAAAGTTTGTGATTTCAAATAAACCTGTTGGACAATAATCTGGTGTTGTACGACTTCTGACTTAGTCCAAAGATGTGCTGATTAGGTGAATTGGCCGTACTAAATTGTTCATAGTGTTTGGGGATGTGCAAGCTAGGTGGATTCATCACAGGAAATGCAGTGTTATGGAAATGGGGGTAGAGGGTGAGTCTTGTGGATTGCAGTTCAGACAGTTGGTATGGACTCAATGGGCTGAATGGACTGCATTCGCACTGTAGGAATTCTGTATAAGTAACAAATCAGTTGTTAGAGGCCCTACATAAGAGAGGAATCTCAGAATCTCAACAGGCATACTCCTAGTACCAACATTGTGCTGAGTGCCCAGGCCCATCAAAAATGATGGCAGGGAGGTTTCTGGTCACATGCTTCTCTCAAGTCAGCAGGTCAGGTTGGAGGGGGTAGCACTGGGTAGACCTCTTGTGAGAAGAATCATCTATTGTTACAGTTAGATCTAATTTCTTCCTAAGACTGCAATGCCACAAAATCTCATTGTTTGAGTAACTTTGACAGTTGTGGTCGACATCTGGAACAATCCCATTCTAACACAGCTGAGGAGTAATTGTGTCCAATGTATATTTTGGTTACTGTAATGAACTAGTACTTTGAAGTGATTGTGTGAGAAAATTGACAAATCAACTAAATGGTAACAGCAACAACGCTTTTAAAAGAGTAAATGTTTTGTTGGGCTACACAACATTTTGGAAAGTCCTTCAATTATAAAATGTGCTTGGTAACCACAGGACTTTCTATTCATTTTTTAATGATAGATATTAAACTTTATAGATTTTACCTCTTTTTCAATAGTACAAGATACATTGTTATTTAGTCGGTTGGGGAAAGCTTTCAAGTGGCCGAATACCATTTAGCCTATTTCCATAAAATAGTTCAATTCTAATCAATAAAATGAGCCTCCTTTGTAAATTTTTTAACAAGTGGCTGGATATATCTACCTGCTTTAGTGAATGATGTTCCTTTCTTTCTTATAAGTCGGTGATATGGCAGAATGTCTGGTATGATGAATTATTTGTGCAAACAGCTTCATAGTCAGGAAGACCCTTTCCACAATAATAATGTGATAATGTTTAAAATCCTGACATGCCCACAATGCATGAATTTGGAATTCCAGTCATTTCTTCTAAACTGTCTAATTACACAAGCTGGCAACCATTGCACTATTTCTTAAAGGTTGCAAATATTTGTTACTATTCTTAGTAACGCTTTAATTTGAAGGAATGTCTGTCTGCTTGTAAAAATGAAATATCTGTTTTAAGTTCTCTACCTTGTCTGTCTCTTTTCAATTCGTATGAACTCGTAGCCCATTTAGACCTAGCTCCATGTATCAGTTTTCAGAGGAGAGAGGAATTATTTCTGATGTCACACGTCATTCAGTCCTTATTGGACAATTGTGATTGTTTCATTCTGCTATCTTAGCTGAACATGGTGTAGTCGCACAATACCCCACACTTAGTGCGACATCTTGCTTTCCGTGACATAACCCTCTGGTTATATACTTTTTGTTTTCGATTATATATCTCATCTGCACTTTTAAATAATTTACAGTTCAAATGAGCTGATTTATTATTCATGCACATTTAATGTCATCATTATGTCATTCCATAAATACAGATCTGAACTATACAATCATTGAAAGGGATTTCCATTTTTCATCTGTAAGTTTGTGTTATTACAGTGCACACACACAAACGACAAAGGGTAATTTCAATTGTATTGTATTAAAAGAGGCTGAACATTTTATTTTTATTTACATAAATTTGAAATGTCTTGTGATGAGATCATAGAATCTTTACAGTGTGGAAGCAGTGTATTTGAGTCAACCCTGACCCTCTGAAGAGCATCCCACTAGCCACACTCCCTCATCCTATCCCTTTAACTCTGCATTTCCCATGGCCTACAGATCCCTGTACACTATGAGCAATTTAGCATGGCCAATCCACCTAACCTGCACATCTATGGATTGTGGGAGGAAACCTGTAGCTGCACGGGGACAATGTACAAATTCCGCACACACACACACACACACAGAGTCCCCCAAGGATGGGATGGAATTGAACATTGATCCCTGGCACTGTGAGGCGGCGGTGCTAACAACAGAACCACTGTGCTCCCCTTACTAACAGTCAACAAAGGTAAGAATTTTATGTATTAAGTAAAATAAAGAACTGCAGATGCTGGAATTCTGAAACAAAAAACAAAAACGCTGGAGAAACTCAGCAGGTCAGGCACCATCTGTGGAGAGAAAGCAGAGGTAATGTTTTGAGTCCAGTGACCTTTCTTCAGAACTGACTGTAGCTAGGAAAAGATGCTGAAGACAGGAGATGGGCATTTAGCTTTCAATCTCAAGAATTATCACAAACTGAAAACTGGTATTTTAATGTTTATGATAAAATAATATCTGCTATTTACTTCAGAATGAACTTTTTGCATCGAGTGTCTTTAACATCTATTCACAGCTACCCATTAAATAACTTCTGATGTCATCTCACTTTTTTTCTAGCATTCCTCTTAATTAGAAGCCCAGATTTTATCATCTGCTGCTTATTGCCTGCAAACTGCCCAAACATCAGTCTGACACTATTAGCAACGAGGACTTTATATAAAATGTCAGCCTTGACTCAGTGGCCTCTCAGCCTGAAGGTTGTGTATCAAGACTCCACAATAATCATGAGCACCAGAAATCCTGCCACTTCATTATAATAATAAGGGAGTGATGTATTGTCATGAGTTTTTTTTCATTCACAAAATGAGGGCATTATTCACTGGAACTGTCCTTGAGTGCAGTCGGAAGTCGACCACATTGAGTCTGGATTCACATTTAGTCCAGACCCTAAAAGACTTTAGTGAATCAGCTCTGTTGTTCCAACAATCGACAATGGATTGTTGGTCATCTTTAGACTCTTAATTCCTGATTTTTCTTTTAAATTGAAGTCAAATTCTACCATCTATCATGGTGGGATTTCAACTGGAGTCCCCAGAAAATTAGCTTGGTGTCTGGATTAATAGTCCAGTGATAATACCGCTAAGTGGTCACCTCCCCTGAAATATTTTTGTGATATATTTTGGTTTCAGCCAGGGCCCTCCGTAGTGGCTATTGACAATTCTTCTGGTGACCTGACCAATTTTAACTCTTCAACCCATCTTAAAAAAATTGTGCGCCATTTATCTCATAGCCATTTGCATAACCTTGCTGCATGCAAATTAGCTGCTAGTTTTTCCTACATTACAATGCTCCCTTTTCCATGAGGTACGTTGGGATCTGTAGGATGTAAAAATCACCATATTACTCAAAGGTTCTTCTTTATTTCAAACCTTATTAACAGCTAGAACCAAATACTCTCCAAAATTGATGGCTAGAAATTTGACCACGCAAAGGGACGTCGTGATAGAGAATAAAATATCATTTTCACATTTGACACTAAATACAACAACATTCAGGTTTGGACTGATATGTGGCAAGAATAGCATTTGTCCTTAAAATTACCAAGCGATCACAATCTTGAACAAGAGAGAATCTGGCCATCTCTCATTAACTTTCAATGGCATTACTTTCACTGAATTCCCAATTGTCAACATCTTGGGTGTCACATTGAACTGGATGAGCCATTATAAATACTGTCCTTACAAGAGCAGGTCGGTGGCTAGGAATCCTGCAGCAAGTAACTTGCCACCTGACTCTCCAAAAGAGTCATTATCAAATAGGCACAGGTCAGAAATGTTGATGTCATACTCTCCACTTATCCGGATGAGTGCAACTCCAACAATACTTAAGAAGTTGGATATCACCCTGGATAAAGCAGCCTACTTGACTGACCTTCTCTCCCCACTCCCCTATTCACCACCTTCGACACTCACACCCTCAACCATGTATGCACAGTGGCAGCAGTATGTACCACCTACATGCTGGCATAAGGCATTTTCAACAGCACCATGCAAACCCAGGGGTTTTCCATCTAAAAGGACAAGGGCAGCAGATGCATGGCAACAAGAAGAGCTGTAAATGGCCTTTCAACCCTCTTAATTTACAATTATGTTTCTATTTCTTCATTGTCTCTGGTTAAAATGTTAGATTGAAGATCACCGTGTGTGTTCAAGAAAGCTGACCATCACCTTCTCAAGAGCAATTAGAGATGGTCAATAAAGACTGGTCTGACTAGCAATGCTAAATTCTCACGAAAGAGAAGGCACATTTTGATCTAATCCAGTAACAGTTCACCCTGTTGGTATAGCCAACAAATTGCCTCAGAGGCAATCTCAAAAGTTGATGTTTTATTGGCGAACCATGCTGACAGTTCTACTCCCATTAATAACTGCTTCCCTGAAATAAACTGGCAATTTACTTGAGTTGGAGCATCTTTTGTTTCCAGAATGCTGTAAGATACTGAGTAGAAAGTTGGACAGCTTCTACAATACACATCTTATTTTCTGGTGCTAGCCACCATGACAGACTTCCAGCCTTAATATTGAATTCAGAAATTGGGTACTGAAGGTATTAGTTAGTCAATGATCCACTGGATTTCAGCATTTCCTTCTGGCTGACTCACAGATGTCTTCTTTGGATTGATTTTAACTTCCGATGAGCAAAGGGCAGTGTGCGCTCACTGATTGCCTCGTGTTTCTGATGGGAGGCCTGGCCATTTCCAAGCTCCAATTACAGCTGTCAATGGAAATTTGGATACCACTTATGCCACACTCGACAGGCATGAGGCTGCAAGAACACAGCAAGTCAGGCAGCATCAGGAGATGGAGAAATCAACAATTCGGTATAACCCTTCTTCAGGATCGGGGGTGGGTGTGGGGAAGCTGCAGGTAAAGGGGATGCCGTGTGCAGGGTGGTGAAGTGGGGTTAGATGAAGACAAGTAAAGAGTTCGACCTGGTTGGTCAATGGGAGGAATAAATCCGGTTGGTAGCAGGGAGCAGTAGAAGGAGGGGAGGGGCTGAGAAGGGAGTTGGGGGATGGGACGGGACGTTATTTGAAATTGGAGAACACAATGGGTGGTGACTGGGTGGTCTGGTCAGCCCCTGCAGTCCGGCTGTGATGCTCAGTGAACAGTTCCCTAAGTTTATGTTTGGTGTCCCTGATGTAAAGAGGAGCAGCCAGCTGGGAAGAGAGGCAGGTGAACCTCTGTCTCACCTGGAAGGACTGTTTAGGGCCCTGGATAGAGGTGAGGGGAGTGGCTTACCAGCAGGTTTCGTATATTTTCCGGTTGCAGGGGAAGGTATCTGGGGATTCGGGGGGGTGTGGTGGAAAGAGTGGCGCAACCAAGGACTGTCAAAGGGAACAGTCCTTGAGAAAGGCAGAAAGGGGTGGGGAGGGGAAGATATTTTTTGGTGGTGGGGTCTAGTTGAAGTTGGTGGAAATGTTTATGGATGATGCGTTGGATGCAGCAACTGGTGAGTGATAGGTGAGGACAAGGGGGACTCTGTCTTTATTGCGTTGGGAGAGGAGGTGGTTTAGAGCAGATGAATGGGGAATGGAGGTGGTGTGGTGGAGGGCTGTCTGGATGATAGAGGGAGGAAAAGCACCTTGTTCAAAATAGGTAGATATCTGGGATGCCTGTGAGTGAAAAGTCTCCTCGCCTGAGAAGATGTGGTGGAGGGATTGGGAGAATGGGACACATGACATTTGCCACACCACATTTTAATTTCAAAATATACTTTTATTCATAAAAATATCTTTATGTACATATAGTCATTGAAGCAGGTCTGTACAGTAGAATATGGAGAAACAACCAACATTGGAGTTTGGTTCTATCCATCAAACAAACTCCAAGTATTTCTTTCCTTTACAAGACTATATTTATATACACATGAGGCACCGAGATGGTCTGATAACTTTTGGAATACTATGTGCAATTCTAGTCTCCCTGCTATAGGAAGGATGTTGTGAAATTTGAAAGGCTTCCGAAAAGATTTATAAGGATGTTGCCAGAGCTATAGGGAGAGGTTGAATAGGCTGGGGCTATTTTCCCTGGAGTATCGGAGGCTGAAGGATGACCTTATAGAAGTTTATAAAATCATGAGGGACATGGATAGGGTAAATAGACAAGGTCCTTTCCCTGGAATGGGGGAGTCCAGAACTAGAAGGCATAGGTTGAGGGTGAGAGGGGAAAGACATTAAAGAGACATAAGGGGCAACTTTTTCACGCAGAGGGTGGTACATGTATGGAATGAGTGGCCAGAGGAAGTGGTTGAGGCTGGTACAATTGCAACATTCAAAAGGCATCCAGTGGGTATATGACTAGGAAGGTTGTAGAGGAATTTGGGCCATGTGCTGGCAAATGGGACTAGATTAATTTAGGATATGTGGTTGGCATGGACAAGTTGGACTGAAGGGTCTGTTTCCATGCTGTACCTCTCTATGACTCTCTCTAACTTTGGTGGAAAGACCTTTCCCCACTGTGCATTAGCAGCAGCTGCCCAAAGCTTTAGTTCCTCAGCATGTGGTCCTGGATGCTGGAACGTGCCAGTCTGCGATACTCGGTCGAGGTCAACTCATTGCTCTGGAAATCCAACTCGTCAGAGAAAGAATGTCTTTCGCCGAGTTGATGATCTGCCAGGTGTAGTCAATGCTTTCCTCTGTTACGTAGGATCCCCCCCACCATGGACCCTCAAGCAAGCCAAAAGATTGACCGAGGGCATTTCTGCTTCTTCTTCCCAATAGATCCTGGGAAACAGACCACAGAGTCCTGTGTTATTTGAACTGTTTGGGATGAATCTCGGCAAAAGCCATCTCTCTCCAGAATTTCTTTGCAAAGGCACATTCCAGTAGGAGATGTGTGACATTTTCTACTTCACCACTGGCTGCCGTTTTGAGGACAGTATGTGGTGGTGGAGACAGTCCAGGCACAAAAGAAGGATCTCATAAGTATTGCCTTTCTCACCCTGGTGATGAGGCATGCTGCTAAATAACTTTGACAGTCTGTTCAGGGAACCATGCGACAGGATCCAACCTCTCCTTTTCCCGCAGGGTCTCACTGACCACTTCCTGATGGATGTGTGGTCAAAGGTGTTTCTCTTTGCAAATTTCTCCACAAAGGACAGGTGGTACAGATGGTCCAACTACTTGGAGTGTTCCGTGGCAACAAGACCATTCCCATCCTTAGCAACACCAGGGACAGGTCAAACCTCAGTACGTAGTGATACTTGGTGTTTGCATACCGAGGGTCTTGATGCAGTCACAGAGGTGGCCATCAGAATGAGTGCGGTACTGGGTATGTTCTACCCCCACCTTATCCAGAGTTTTGTACGTGTTATCCCTGCAGACATAGCCCATCTTAGATCTCCAGATGAAGGGGAAGCTGGTTTGAGTGACTGCATTGTTTCAGGTTCTGGAAAAGGGCCAGACCTGCACCATGTACAAAAGGAGAGAGTACCTCACTCCTGATGACCAGGTTTTTACCCGCAATGGAGAAGAGGTGATGCTCCCAAAAGACCAGTTTCTGCCTCACCTTGGCAATATACTCCCAAGTTTTGGCAGACTCCCCAGTCTCTGAGAAACATATTCCAGCACCTTCAGATAATCTGTCCTGGCGAAAAAGGCAATAAAAAATCAGTTGCCCCAGTTCTCAAAGAACATGGCCTCATTCTTGCCACAATTTGGCTTGGAGAACTCCCACTGGATATGGAGCTTATGCTCCAGCCTCCTACCCATAGACTATTCTGGGCAACTACCTCTCTGTTTATAATTGGGGTAGGAATGATTTAAAATTAGTCCTGTTTAAATCATCTTCATAGCTGGCCACAGTTGAACTCCAGTTTGCTAGTCTATATTAATCCCTGTTAAAGTAATTTACCTATTCCAACTGAGACAAGATTTTCTCAACAAATGCAAATTTGTAAATCTTGCTTGTAAAGTTAAATTATCTGGGCTCCAACTTTTCATAACCAAGGTTTGGGGATGAGGGTGTCAGAATTACATTTGAAGTGAATAGATACAATTAGTATGAGGTGATTTGAGCACACTTTCTTCATTTGGTTACAATCCACCAGGATGTCTATGATGCTCCAATTTTGGCTTCTTGAACATCCTTCTTTGTAATCATTCTATTGCCCATTGTAAGCCATGTCCTCACCTTCCACTTTCCTAAATCCGGAATTCCCTCGCTAAATATGTACAACTCTCTACTTCATGTTCTTTCTTTCAGGCATCCCTTAAAACTTGTTTGTTAGAACATGTTCTAGCGATGTGCCCTAATCTGATGCAGAGTTTGTTTGGTGACACTTTGGATATTTTACTGCATTAAAAGTACTATATGGATGCAATGTTGCCAATGGTGGATATTCATATAACAGAGGTTCATCTGAGGCATGGCTCAGAAATTTAACCCACCACCCACCTTATCGGTAACACGTTCAAGTCCAATTTCCTGATTTATCGGTCATTGAGGGTATATCATAAAATCATCAAGAAGTTTGATTGTGAGCCTGTAAATTCTCCCAATACATCTATGGCAGGCATTGAGTGGGAGAGATTCCTGTGCTACCTGAAGCACAACAGTCTCACCATCTGATCAGCATGGGCGAGTTGGACCGAAGGGTCTGTTTCCATGCTGTAAAGCTCCGTGACTCAATGTCAAAAGACTCCACACACAGGTTCTTACCATATGCAAGTGTCAGTGTCATTCTGAAGGGCTATCACACACTCTGATGGCCTTGCAAGGGGTATCTAATGGCTTTAAACCCATCAGCTGTCTGCAGTATCCAATTCACAGGGTTGACTTCAGCTTTATTTTTGCAGCTGTTTGGGACCTTTTGAAAAAAAGAACATATAAGGTATCACAACAACTTCTGAAATGTGAAGAGCTGTTCCACGCTGGTTTCAATCACTTATAAGGTTATAGCTCTCCTGATTATGTAGTAAACTTCAGAAAAATACTGCCTGCCGAGAGCAGTCACAATGTGTCTTGTGAATGGCCAGGAACAGTTAGTTCCAAGAATATAAAGCATTACTTAAATTTCTAATTATACCTCAAAGAATTGCTTTTATTATACAACGTATAAGCTTAAGATTTTCGTCTACATAGAAATTAAAAGACCAAATGCTGGGATGGTGATGTAAAGTTTAAATAGTTCGGGGATCTGAGTAAATATACAAAGGTAATGTTACATAAAGGGCATAGCTCAAGTTTTCAGTCTGAAGATGAACGTCAAAGTCTTACAAAAGACAAAGATATAATGATGTGAGTCATTTGTGCTTTCTTCTACATTGCTGTTCACTGTACCTTATTCACACTGTGAGGTTTGCAAGGATATTCAGTTAAGATTTTAAAAGCTTTTGGTCTGTTATGTAGCATTGCCATAATAACCCCAAGGAAGCCCGAAGATTAACCTGGGACTTTTCTCTTTCCATTTTCTTTTCCGAATAGATCTGAGTGTGGACTAAGGCATCATTGGGTAGGTCTCCCATCCAGCATTCCCAGCTCATTTGTCTGGCTCCTAGCATTTCCCTTTGGATATCAAGTTCAAATTGTAAAGATCAGGCCACATAAAGGAGTTTTTTTTTATTGGATAGAACAAGTAAAGCAACAATGATAGAATGAAGATAGATGGAGAATGAAGTGAGGAACATTGAAGATAGGAAACAACAATTCAAATTGCATGAGATGAGGCTGAATGGAAGGAGGCATGTAATTGCTGGATCTTTCAACAAACCCTGATCAGTTTCTCAGCCTGATGTGGGTGAGCAGAAATAGGAACGACTTCAGGTACTTCTTTGCTGCAACTTCTGTACTTTTAAATTATTCTAGTCTGTTGTCAGGATTGTCATCATTGACCATTTTGTAATGATATCAAATGGTAGCAACATTCCAATCAAAATATTTCTATCATTTGTGTCATAGGATAAATGCTGCCTCTCTTTTCTAATGTAGGATACGCAGTGGCTAACATGTGCACTCCTGTAATGTAGCACTCCCTCAGTGTAAAAAGTGCAACACTCTTTCAGTACTGGCCCTCTGATAGTGCAATATTCAATGCTGACCTTCCACTAGTGCAGCACTCCCTCAATATTAACCTTCCAACAGCACATCACTATTTCAGTACTGGCTCCATGGCAGTGAGGTGCTCCCTCATTACAGAAATACATCATGTATCAAAGTCCAATCAAAATCAATGATTCATCAATTCCCAGCTATAGTGTCCATAAGACATAGGAGTGGAAATAAAACCATTCGGTCCATCAAGTCCATTCTGCCATTCAATCATGGCTGATGGGCATTTCAATTCCACTTACCCACACTGTCCCCATAATACTTAATTAATTGCGGGATTAAGAATTTATCAATCTCTGCCTTGATGTCATTTAATGTCCCGGCCTCCACTGCATTCCGTGGCAATAAAGTCCACAGGCCCACCACTCTCTGACTAAAGAAATGTCTCCTCATTTCCATTTTAAATTGACCCGCTCTAATTCTAAGAGTGTGCCCATGGATCCTAGTCACCCCGCTTAATGGAAACAAGTTCCCAGTGCCCACCTTTTCTAAGGAGGAGAAAGTGAGGTCTGCAGATGCTGGAGATCAGAGCTGAAAATGTGTTGCTGGAAAAGCGCAGCAGATCAGGCAGCATCCAAGGAACAGGAGAATCAATGTGTCAGGCATGAGCCCTTCTTCAGGAGGGCTGATGCCCGAAACATCGATTCTCCTGCTCCTTGGATGCTGCCTGACGTGCTGTGCTTTTCCAGCAACACATTTTCAGCCCCCACCCTTTCTAAGCCATGCATTATCTTGTACATTTCAATCAGATCTCCCCTCAATCTTCTAAATTCTAATGAATACAATCCCAGGATCCTCAGATGATCATCGTATGTTAGGCCTACCATTCCAGGGATCATCTGTGTGAATTTCTGCTGGACATGCACCACTGCCAGTATGGCCTTCCTGAGGTGTGGGGCCCAAACTTGGACACAGTATTCTAAATGGTGCCTAACTAGAGCTTTATAAAATCTCAGTAGCACATCACTGCTTTTACATTCCAACCCTCTTGAGACAAATGACAACATTACATTTGCTTTCTTAATCGTGGACTCAGCCTGCAAGTCAACCTTTATAGAATCCTGGACTAGCACTCCCAGATCCCTTTGAACTTTGGCTTTATGAACTTTCTCACAGTTTTGAAATTAGTCCATGCCTGTATTATTTTTTCCAAAGTGCATGACCTCACATTTGCTCACATTGAATTTCAACAATCATTTCCTGGACCACTCTCCTAAACTGTCTAAATCCTTCTGCAGCTTCCCCACCTCCTCAGAACAACCTGTCTGTCCACCTAACTTTGTATTATTGACAAACTTCACCAGAATGCCCCAGTCCCTTCATCCAGATCATTAATATATAAAGTGAACAGTTGCAGCCCCAATACTGAACCCTGCGGGACACCATTTGTCACTAGCTACCATTTCGAAAAATAACCTTTTCTCCAACTCTCTGCCTTCTGTCAGACAGCCAATCCTCAATCCATGCCAGTTGCTCACCTCGAACACCATGGGCCCTCACCTTCCTCAAAGGCCTTTTGGAAATCTAGGTAGATAACATCCACTGGGTTTCCCTGGTCTAACCTACTAACTAACTACTAACTAACCTACTAACCTCTTCAAAGAATTCTAACAGGTTTATCAGACATTACCTCCCCTTACAAAATCCATGCTGACTTGTTCTAATCTGACCCTGCACTTCCAATAATTTAGAAATCTTATCCTTAATGGTAGATTCTAGAATTTTACCAACAACCAATGTTAGGCTAATCAGCCTATAATCTTCCATCTTTTGTCTTGATCTTTTCTTGAACAAGGGGGTTACAACAGCAATTTTCCAATCATCTGGGACTTTCCCTGCTTCCAGTGATTTTTGAAAGATCACAACCAATGCCTCCACGATTTCTTCAGCCACCTCCCTCAGAACTCTAGGATGTGGCCCATCAAGGCCAAGAGATTTATCAACTTTTAGATCTTTTAGCTTTTCTAGCACTTTCTCTTTTATAATGGCTACCATACTCAACACTGCCCCCTGACTCTCCTTAATTGTTGGGATATTACTCATGTCTTCCAATGTGAAGACTGACACAAAGTACTTATTAAGTTCTTCAGCTATTTCCTTATCTCCCATCACTAACCTTCCTGCATCAATTTGGAGTGGCCCAATTTCTACTTTTGCCTCTTGTTTGTTTCTTATGTATTGAAAGAAACTTTTACTATCGTTTCTAATATTACTGGCTAGCCTACTTTCATATTTGATCCTCTCCTTCTTTATTTCCCTCTTTGTTATCCTCTGTTTTTATAGTGTTCCCAATCTTCTGATTTCTCAGTGCTCATGCCCATTTTATAGGCTTTCTCTTTTTGTTTGATACATTTCCTGATTTCCTTTGTCAGCCAAGGTTGTCTATATCTTGTGCCCCTGGTCCTGACCACTGTTAGAAGGTCTGTACATAACACTCAAAATGTTTTTTTTGCCTTTGTGGTTCCTCAACTCCACCCACACAGACTCCACATCATCTGACCCTATGTCATTCAGTGCCATAGATTTAATTTCATTCTTAACTAACAAGGCTATCTCACTCCCTCTGCCCACTACCCTGTCTTTTCGATAAGTTGTAAATCCTTGGATGTTTAACTGTCAGTTCTGAACCCCCTGCAACCATGTCTGTGATGCCTATCACGTCATAATCATTCATGATGATTTGTGATGTTAATTCATCTACCTTGTTACGAATACTATGAACATTCAGGTAAAGTCTGCCTTGAGCTCTGCACACATGCTAAGCTGCTGCTTATCTTTCTACTTGACTCCATACTCCCTGTTGCTTTTCTGTTTCCTTCCACACTCCGCCGCCTCCACCACCTCCCCATCCCACACACCCCCCGCCCCCCACCCCCACCCCACCTCTACTCACAGGTTTAAGTTCCAGTGACCACCCTATTTATCCTCTGACTCCATCTCTGCTTCAACACTTCTGGTTTCAGGTCCTGAAGGTGTGTTTGAACAGATTGATTATGAATACCTCGACCAATTCCCCTCCTTCAAAGAAAATTTGGGCTAGCAAATTACAGCAATGTTGCAGTGCTGACAGAGGCCATTTCGCCCATTGTCTCTATACTTGCCCTCTAAGCATTTTGACTTACCGGCAAACCCCTGGCTTTTCCCCAAAAGCCAGCATGTTGTTTCCATTTTAATAACCATCCAGTGCCCTCTTGAATGCATTAATTGAACTGGCCTTCACCACAATTGCACTCAAAACTATAACTACTCGTGTGAAAATGTTTTTTTCTCACCTTGCATATGCCTAGTTTGCAAAGCAGTTTAAAATCGTGCCCTCAATTCTTATTCTTTTCACAAGTGGGCAATGTTAGCATTCATTTCAAGAGGACTGAATACAAGTGCAAAGATGAAAGGGTACAGAAAAGATTTGAGGTATGGGGGAGACTGAATAGGTTGGGGCTGTTTTCCATACAGCATCAGAGGCTGAGCGGTGACCTTATAGAGGTTTATAAAATCATGAGGGTCATGGATAGGGTGAACAGACAAAGTCTTTTCCCTGGTGGGGGGTGGGGGGGGGGGGGGGGAGTCTAGAACTAGATAGCATAGGTTTAGGGTGAGGGGGAAAGATATAAAAGGAACCTAAGGGGCAACCTTTTCACGCAAAGGGTGGTGCATGGATAGAATGAGCTGCCAGGGGAAATGGTGGAGACTGGTACAATTGCAACATTTAAAAGGCATCTGGATGTGTATATGAATAGGAAGGGGTTAGAGGGATATGGGCCAGGTGCTGGCAAATGGGGCTGGATTAGGTTAGGATATCAGGTCAGCATGGACAAGTTGGACTGAAGGGTCTGTTTCTGTGCTGTATATCTCTATGCCACTGTGACTCTATTGCCGCTGAGTCTATATAAGTCTCTGGTCAGACCGCATTCACAATATTGTGAGGAGTTTTCGGTCCAGAGCTAAGGAGGAATGGGGTTGGAAAAGAGAAGTTTTACAAGTATGATCCTGAGGTTGAAGGTCTTGTCATATGAGGAGCAGTTGAGGTTCTGGGTCTGTACTCAAGAGAGTTTAGAAGGGTGGGGAGGGGGGGGATCTGATTGAAGCTTACAGAATACTGAGCATAATTTGGAGATGCCGGTGTTGGACTGGGGTGTACAAAGTTAAAAATCACACAACACCAGGTTATAGTCCAACAGGTTTAATTGGAAGCACACTAGCTTTCGGAGCGACGCTGCTTCATCAGGTGATTGTGGAGGACTCGATCGTAACACAGAATTTATAGCAAAAATTTGCAGTGTGATGTAACTGAAATTATACATTGAAAAATTGATTGTCTGTTAAGCCTTTCATCTGTTAGAATACAGTGATAGTTTCACTTCTTTCAGGTATAAATCACAAAACCCTTTTTTTAAAGTTGCATTCTTGGGTTAGCTGTTAACAATGGTGATAGCTAGACAATATGTAGAAGGTGTTAGCCCCCTGTATTCTCTGTCTATGACCTGATGTTTAGATTGATTCTAATCTAAAAAGTGAGATAACAGAGTTTTACATAAATTCATGCAGTTTTTGAGCTCAGAGTTCTACATGAATGTATGCAGTTTGTGAGCAAAGTACAATGTAACTCTGCAAGTACAAATTCACCCCACAAAATATATGTGTGCATTGGGTCTTTGTCTGTCTGTGTGTGTGCGTCTGTCTGGGGTGAGGGTTGTGAGTGTGAGAAAGTGTGTGTGTGTGTGTGTGTGTAGTAAGTGCAGAGTGTCTTAAGTCTGTGAGGGGGCGCATGTGTGAGAGTGTGGGAGTGCGTGTGGGTGTCTGTGTGTACCTGTGTATGTGAGAGTGTGTGTGTGTAGGAATATCTGTGTGTGTGTGTAGTGCAATGGTGATCACCTGTAATGTGACATGAACCCAAGGTCCCGGTTGAGGCCTTCCCGATGGGTACCAAACTTAGCTATCAGCCTCTGCTCGGCCACTTTCCTCTGCTGCCTGTCCCAAAGTCCACCTTGGAGGATGGTCACCCGAAGGTCCGAGGCTGAATGTCCTGCACCACTGAAGTGTTCCCCAGCTGGGAGGGAACCCTCCTGTCTGTTGATTGTTATGCGGCGCCCATTCATCCGTTGTCGTAGCCTTTGCTCGGTTTCCCCAATGTACCATGCCTCCGGGCATCCTTGCCTGCAACGTATAAGATAGACAATGTTGGCTGAGTCACATGAGTACCTGCCATGTTCAAGGTGGGAGGTGTTCCCACGCGTAATAGTGGTATCTATGTCCACAATCTGACACGTCTTGCAGCGTCCACCATGACAGGGTTGTATGGAGTTGTCCTGAGAGCTGGGCAGTTTTGCTACGAACAATGATCTGTTTGAGGTTTGGCGGTTGTTTAAAGGCAAGTAGTGGAGGTGTGGGGAAGGTCTTGGCGAGGTGCTCATCCTCATTGATAATGTGTTGCAGGTCACGAATAACATTAACAGAATACTGAGCGGCCTGGATAGAGTTGATGTGGAGACAACGTTTGAAAGCATATGAGAGACTTAGGACCCGAGGCACAGCCTCAGAGTGAAGACATGACTCTTTTGAACTTAAATGAGGCGGAATTTCTTCAGCTAGAGACTGGCTATGGAACTCATTGCCACAGATAGCAGTGGAGGCCAAGTCATTGAGTGTATTTAAGCCAGAGATAGATAGGTTCTTGATTATTAAAGGGATCAAGGGTTACAGGGAGAAAACAGGAAAATAGGGTTCAGAAACAGATAAGCCATGATCGAATGACAGAGAGCAGATGTAATGGAACGAATGGCCTAATTCAGCTCCTACGTCATATGGTCAATCTACCTGTCAAAGCACCTGATAATTTTGAAAAACCTCTATCAAGTCTCCTCACAAAAAAAAACAGTCTCATTGTTCAAATATGGACACCATTTATGTGTTAACTGCGTTGTTACATACACAAGGATCTATTTGCCTCTCACTCATGGAGTGACATGCTTTATCATGATACCCAATCTGTGAATAATATTGTAGTTAATCCAACGGAAACAAACAGGTATGACTAAGTTCTTTCCTAGAAAATGTTAACGTCTTCTGTTTGCTGAACAGTCTTATTAAGTTAATTGAAATAGGTGTTTTTAGTGTATGGGGTTAACGTTCAGAATTTGTAAGCACAAAATGATTTCTCCACCAAAACAGGAACACATTATATTAACCCATGGCTGTCTTTGACATGAGATCTGTGAGCTAAATATGCCTGCTGGGTGTTCAAGTTGAACTCACTTGCACAAAAGCCACTTGTGGATTGACCTTTTATAAGATCACAGAACCTCTCAGTGCAGGCCAGAGACAAGAGCTTGCAGTCAGGGGTTTTGGGGATGGAGAAAACCATCAGGAGATGGAAAGGGAGGAAAACAATGGGCAAGAATGGGGAAATTATCAATAGAAGTGGGGATGGGGGAGGTCTGGTGTCCGTGGAACAGTCAGGACTGAGTGCCACAATTTGAAGAGGCAGGATTGTTGGGTTTGGGATGAAGGTAATCTGGAGGCAGCCAAACAGTGGTCAGCAACTATCTTCGACACAATAGCCATCTTGTTGGATGCTGCCTGAACTGCTGTGCTCTTCCAGCACCACTAATCCAGTATCTTAAAGAAGCCCTCAGGCTTTCTATTTGCATATGAAAAGTGGCTACTTGATGTTAGATTCTTGTCATTGCTTAACCACTATGACAGTGGTTGCATTTCAGATAGGTAATGAGTGCTTATGGTGTACCTACTCTCTGCAAAATGTTTAAATGCCCATTTTGCACTTGTGAAAAAGAAACCAATACAATTGAGGTTCAAAGCCACAATTACCATGTGTTTAAAATTTCAAATCAATGTTCTCTATAATTGACATACAATTGAAGTTGCTGTTATTAACTGATGTGGGTGTTTGGATTCAAAATTGTCCAAGTAGCCAAAACAATGAATTGTGTCGTTTTAATATTATATCTTTGATATTGGAAATCCTAAGACCACTATTCTAAAATCTAGATGGTGACTAGAGAAAGCAATAGCCTTCATAGACTTTGGGTTGGCAGGATATCAGTTGAGTTAATTTGTTATCCAGATATAGGCCTTCAACAGCATCAACATCTAACCTCTGATTCATGCCTGACTAACACTAAGGTATTAGCTAATGTGCTAAAAGGACACTGGCATTGGAAATGTGATTGAGGTATTAGTCAGCACATGACTATGCATTCATCATCTGCTTTAAACAACAACTGGTGCTCACAGTGGCTTCTCAATTTAACCAGACTGCCACCTTTCAGAGAGGGTTGGATTCATTTGTGGCACAGTCTATCCAACAACATACACCTGGTTAAGCATTATCAGAAAAGGCACATCTTATCAAAGCATCTCATCATGAACTCATCAGAATGCTTTGCAAGAATACAAACTCAAGGGGAAGGATCAATAATTATACTGCTTGAGCCGACACTGCAAATTGATTGACAAGTGATTTCTGATTGGTTGAGGTGTTGTCATGGTGAATATATCTATTGATCCTGATTGACATTTAACAGCCAAGCTTTGTTTAAATTTTAAACTCGGCAGTTTGACACTGATTGGCCAGGGCATTGCCCTGAGAAATGAACAGTGAATGGGCGAAGTTGGCTCTCCATTGACTGAAGGTTGATGCTAATTCTAGGCTTGCTGAAGTTTCTGTTCCTCAGCTGTTTGTGGGGCAGCCCTTTGTGCAACAGCCACAGGGATGACCACAGCTTGTGTGCCAGGAACCACTGGGGAGGGTTCCAATGAGCCGAAATGGTCAATCCTCAGTAGAGTGATCATTAACAGTCACAGCCACAAACAAATAGCATTTAAACAGTGTACTCCAATCACTGGGACATGGTAGCCCCCAAGAAGGAGGCCAGTAGAGTGTCTCTATGTGGCCATTGCATATTGTTGTCCTGATTCAGACGTCGGTTCCACAAGCCTTTTGATGCACATACAGTACCAAATTGTACTTGTGGCAGAGGGTATTCTGAGAGATAGGATTTACATGCATTTGGAGAAGCAAGGACTAATTAGGGATAGTCAACATGACTTTGTGCATGGGAAATCATGTCTCACAAACTTGATTGAATTGTTTGAGGACGCGATCGAGAAGATGGATGAGGGCAGAGCATGAGAAGTTATCTACATGGACTTTAGTAAAGCCTTTGATAAAGTTCCACATGATAGACTGGAAGTAAAATTAGATCAAATCGGATTCAGAGAGTGCTTGCCAATTGTATACAAAATTGGCTTGATGGTAGGAGACAGAGAGGGAGATAGTGGAGGGTTGTTTTTTGGACTGGAGACTTGTGACGATTAGTGGTCCACTATTGTTTGTCATTTATATAAATGATTTGGATGAGAATTTAGGAAGCCATTGATGTCAAGTAGACAGTGAAGAAGGGTATCTTGATCTTGACAAAGGGATCTTGATCAATTGGCCCAGTTGGCCCAAGAGTAGCAGATGGAGTTTAATGCATATAAATGTGAGGTGTTGAATTTTGGTTAGACAAACCAGGGCAGAAATGTACAGTTAATGGCAGGGCCCTGGGGAGTATTGTATGAACAGAGAGACCTAGGGGTTCAGGTACATAATTCTATGAAAATTACATCACCGGTAGACAAGATGCTATATGGCACATTTGACTTCATTGCTCAGATTTGGAGAACTATGCACAGTTCTGGTCACCGGGAAGGGAGGATATAGGAAAGATATTATTACATTAGAGAGGATGAGAAAAGATTTACAAAGATGTTAATGGGCCGGAAGGGTTTGAGTTGTAAGGAGAGGCTGGATAGGCTGGGACTTTTTTCACTGAAGTGTAGGAGATTGAGGGGTGACCTTATAGAGGTTTATAAAATCATGAGGAGCACAGATAAGGTGAATAGCAAAGGTTGTTTCCTACGGTAGGGGAGTCCAAAAGTAGAGGGCATCATTTTAAAATGAGAGGAGAAAGATTTAACATGCACCTGAGGCACAAATGTTTCATACAGATGGAACTTTATCAAGTGAACCACCAGAGGATGTGGTAGATAATAGACAATAGACAATAGACAATAGATGCAGGAGTAGGCCATTCAGCCCTTCGAGCCTGCACCGCCATTCAATATGATCATGGCTGATCATTCCTAATCAGTATCCTGTTCCAGCCTTATCTCCATAACCCTTGACTCCACTATCTTTAAGAGCTCTATCCAATTCTTTCTTAAATGAATCCAGAGACTGGGCCTCCACTGCCCTCTGGGGCAGAGCATTCCACACAGCCACCACTCTCTGGGTGAAGTAGTTTCTCCTCATCTCTGTCCTAAATGGTCTACCCCGTATTTTTAAGTTGTGTCCTCTGGTTCGGCACTCCCCCATCAACGGAAATATGTTTCCTCCTGCCAGAGTGTCCAATCCTTTCATAATCCTATACGTTTCAATCAGATCCCCTCTCAGTCTTCTAAACTCAAGGGTATACAAGCCCAGTCGCTCCAGTCTTTCAGTGTAAGGCAATCCTGCCATTCCAGGAATTGACCTCGTGAATCTACGCTGCACTCCCTCAATAGCCAGAATGTCTTTCCTCAAATTTGGAGACCAGAACTGTACACAGTACTCCAGGTGTGGTCTCACCAGGGCCCTGTACAGCTGCAGAAGCACCTCTTTGCTTCTATACTCAATCCCTCTTGTTATGAAGGCCAGCATGCTATTAGCCTTCTTCACGACCTGCTGTACCTGCATGCTTGCCTTCATTGACTGGTGGACAAGAACACCCAGATCTCTCTGAACAGCCCCTTTACCTAATTTGATACCATTGAGGTAGTAATCTGCCTTCCTGTTCTTGCCACCAAAGTGGATAACCAGACATTTATCCACATTAAACTGCATCTGTCATGCATCTGCCCACTCACCTAACTTGTCCAGGTCACCCTGTAATCTCCTAACATCCTCATCACATTTCACCCTACCACCCAGCTTTGTATCATCAGCAAATTTGCTAATGTTATTGCTGATACCATCTTCTATATCATTTACATACATTGTAAAAAGCTGCGGTCCCAGCACGGATCCCTGCGGTACCCCACTGGTCACTGCCTGCCATTCCGAAATGGAGCCGTTAATCACTACCCTTTGTTTCCTATTAGCCAACCAATTCTCTATCCAATCTAGTACTTTGCCCCCAATACCGTGCGCCCTAATTTTACTCACTAACCTCTTGTGTGGGACTTTATCAAAAGCTTTCTGAAAGTCCAGGTACACTAGATTAGATTAGATTAGATTACTTACAGTGTGGAAACAGGCCCTTCGGCCCAACAAGTCCACACCGCCCTGCCGAAGCGCAACCCACCCATACCCCTACATCTACCCCTTACCAAACACTACGGGCAATTTAGCATGGCCAATTCACCTGACCTGCACATCTTTGGAGTGTGGGAGGAAACCGGAGCACCCGGAGGAAACCCACCCAGACATGGGGAGAATGTGCAAACTCCACACAGAGAGTCGCCTGAGGCGGGAATTGAACCCGGGTCTCTGGCGCTGTGAGGCAGCAGTGCTAACCACTGTGCCACCGTGCCGCCCCCTGGACTACATCCACTGGATCTCCCTCGTCCATCTTCCGAGTTACATCCTCAAAAAATTCAAGAAGATTAGTCAAGCATGATTTCCCCTTCATAAATCCATGCTGACTCTGTCCTATCCTGTTACTATTATCCAGATGTGCCGTAATTTCATCCTTTATAATAGACTCCAGCATCTTTCCCACCACTGAGGTCAGACTAACTGGTCTATAATTTCCTGCTTTCTCCCGCCCACCCTTCTTAAAAAGTGGCACAACATTAGCCGCCCTCCAATCCTCAGGAACCGACCCCGATTCTATTGAACTCTGGAAAATAATCACCAGCGCATCCACGATTTCCCGAGCCACCTCCTTCAGTACCCTGGGATGCAGGCCATCAGGTCCCGGAGACTTATCAACCTTCAGACCTAACAGTCTCTCCAACACCAAATCCTGGCAAATATAAATTCCCTTAAGTTCAGGTCCTTCAGCCACTGTTACCTCAGGGAGATTGCTTGTGTCTTCCCCAGTGAACACAGATCTGAAGTACCCATTTAATTCCTCTGCCATTTCTTTGTTCCCAGTAATATATTCCCCTGTTTCTGTCTTCAAGGGCCCAATTTTTGTCCTAACCATTTTTTTGCCTTGGACATACCTAAAAAAGCTTTTACTATCCTCCTTTATATTCTTGGCCAGTTTACCTTCGTACCTCATTTTTTCTCTGCGTATTTCCTTCTTACTAATCCTCTGTTGTTCTTTAATAGCTTCCCAGTCCTCAGTTTTCCCACTTATCTTCGCTAAGTTATACTTTTTCTCTTTTAACTTTATATGTTTCTTTACTTCCCTCGTCAGCCACGCCCGCCCATGTCTCCTCCTGGGATCTTTCTTCCTTTTAGGAATGAACTGATCCTGCAACTTCTGCATTATACACAGAAATATCCGCCATTGTTCCTCCACGGTCTTCCCTGTTAAGGTATTGCACCATTGAACTTTGGCCAGTTGCTCCCTCATAGCTCCATATTTCCCTTTATTCAACTGAAATATTGTCACTTCCGATTGTACCCACTCCCTCTCAAATTGCAGATTGAAGCTTATTGTATTATGGTCACTACTTCCCAATGGCTCCTTCACTTCGAGGTCACTGACCAATTCAGGTTCGTTACACAATACCAGATCCAGAATCGCCTTATCCCTGGTCGGCTCCAGCACCAGCTGCTCTAAAAATCCATCTCTGAGGCACTCCACAAAGTCTCTTTCTTGAGGCCCGATACCATCCTGATTCTCCCAGTCTACCTGCATGTTAAAATCCCCCATAACAACTGTAGTAACATCTTTGCGACAAGCCAATTTCAGCTCCTGATTCAACTTACATCCGACATCCAGACTACTGTTTGGGGGCCTGTAGATGACTCCCATGAGGGTCTTTTTACCCTTAGTGTTTCAAAGCTCTATCACACTGACTCTACATCCCCTGACTCTCGGTCCCCCCACGCAAGGGACTGAATATCCTCCCTTACCAACAAGGCCACCCCACCCCCTCCGCCCGTCAGTCTGTCCTTACGATAGCACGTGTAGCCTTGAATATTCATTTCCCAGGCCCTGTCCCCATGAAGCCACGTCTCAGTTATCCCCACAATATCGTATCTGCCAATTTCCAAAAGAGCCTCAAGCTCATCCACCTTGTGTCTAATGCTTCGTGCATTCATATATAGAATTTTTAATTTGTTACTGCTCTCACCCATCCCCTCAACCCTTATTTCACTCAACTTTACAGCATGATGCCTTTTCCAGTTTTCTGCCTCCTTGATACAGTTGTCTTTCTTGACTTCTCTTGTTCTAACTACCCCTTCAATTTCCTTTTTAAACATCCAGCTTGTCCCCTCCCCCCCACTACTTAGTTTAAATGTAGCGGTGTTGCAGCAGAAAACCTGCCTGCCAGAATGCTGATCCCTGATCTATTAAGGTGCAAGCCGTCTCTCTTGTAGAATTTATGGTTACCATAAAATATACCCCAGTGATCCAAGAACTTGAAACCTTGCTTCCTGCACCAGTTCCCCAACCACACGTTCAAGTCCATTATCTCCCGGTTTGTGGCCACACTAGCCCGAGGAACTGGAAGCAAACTGGAGATAACCACCTTGGACGTCCTGCTTTTTAGCCTTCTTCCTAGTTCTCCGAAGTCTCGCTGTAGTATGTTCCTCCTCTTCTTCCCGACATCATTTGTGCCGACGTGTACCACCACCTCGGGCTCTTCACCCTCGTCCTTGAGGATGTCCTGCACTCTGTCCGCGATGTCTTTCACTCTAGCACCAGGAAGGCAACACACCATCCTTAAATCCCGTCTGCTGCCACAAAAACCCCGGTCAGTTCCTCTCACGATGGAGTCCCCTATTACCACGGCTCTGTGCGATGTCCGACTCTTCCGCTCTGCTTCTGCGGCAACTTTTGATTGACAAACATGGCCGCCTTGCGAACTGGCAGTGTCATCAGACTCTACTGTGTCCAAAAGCTTCAACTTGTTCCTGACAGGTACTTCTCCCGGCGTCTCTTGCACCTGTCTCCTCTCTGCCTTCCTCATCGTCTGCACTCTTCTGCTCTCTTCTGACATGATTGGTGTAATAACATCACTGAAGGTCTTGTCCAGATGCTGTTACAGTGACCATATTTAAAAATCATTTAGACAGATACATGAATAGGAATATGTGAACAGGATGTGGACCAAATGCAGGCAAATGGGACTAGTTTCGTTGGCATGGACAAGTTGGATGAAGCATGTTTCCATGCTGTATGACTCTATGACCTCTCCTTTTACTAACCCCCAAACCCCAGAGTACACAAGAAAGGCAGTGCTGCATTTAGGATAATGGGGTGGATGTTTTATGGTCCAAGTTATGAAATGAAAAGCTTCGACACCTTGTGCATGCTATGGAACTTTGGAAGATGATTGCTAGTTTGCCATCTCAGATTAATGTTTCCAGCCTGTAAATCATTGCTTGTGCCTTACTGCCATTAGTGTAATTCATTTGTAATGTTGAATGTTGTGGTCAAAGAGAGCTTGTGGTCTATTAGTCAACACAGAAGATCAATATGTAACATCTGTGTACAGGATGTTGTGACACCTTAATGGTATTGCCCTTCGAAGGGCCTCACATTGCACAAAAGTGGAGCCCTCCTCCCTCACAGAATGAAACGCTTACACCTTCCACTCCGGGTTTGGTGGCAGCCATTTCCAGTTCCATTTCCATTGCACATTTGTGATGTGGATGGAAGAAAACAGTGGTCACTCTTCAAAGAGTGAGTCACACACTCAATAGCTCAGTCTAGGTGACCTCTCCAAATCTTCAGAATCCCTTCTTCCCTGTCCAAATGTGATCTTCCTCCAGGTTCCCAACCAAACCATTTATTTAGCTATTCATGTCTTCCATTTTTGCCCCTGAGTCCCAGGCATACAGCATAGTCTTGCCAAACATTATTAAGTTCCGTACCCTCATTGAAGCCAGGGTGGTGCCGACTGTTGTCAATCCCTGCCTACCACAGTACCTCTTTCATTCCCTTGCTCTTTTGTCTCTCCCTCTTATATGGTGACTTGTTTCCCCTCCTCTTCACAATATTATCCCCTCTGTATCCCAGCTTGCTACCTTCAATCCACACATCACATCACATCAGTGAACCCTTGACTTTCAAAAACTACCTTTGACTTACCTGGGACCACCTGATGGATGGCTGTGTCCCTTAACCTGACTGAGGGTATTCCCCTTAGATTTTGAGGCATGGACATTTGGTTGAAACACATGCAGTGTGTTTGTGGTATACGTTGCTGCCATATAATGCACTTGTAACATTGTACTCCTAATCCTGTTGCAACATGAACCATCCCTTGACTGATCACGGAACCATGGTTTTACATCTGATTAAACATCAACATTAACGCCCAAAGGCATTGTACTCATATATGTGAGGAATAAGAGAATGATCAGGGAGAAGGTAGGGCCGATCAGGGATAGCGGAGGGAACTTGTGCTTGGAGTCTGAGCAGATAAGGGAAGCCCTAAGAATGTTTTTTTTGCTTCGGTTTTCACCAAGGAAAGGGATCTTGTTGTGAATGAAAACTTTGAGGAGCTGGGATACAGTCTTGACCAGATCAAGATTGATGAAGTTGATGTGCTAGAAATTTTGGAAAACATTAAGATTGATAAAACCAGATTTATCCTAGGCTGCTCCAGTAAGTGAGAAAGAAGGTTGCTAAGCCGCTGGCGAGGATATTTGCCTACTCTCTCTCCATGGGAGTTGTACCGGATGTTTGGAAGGAGGTGAATATTGTTCCTCTTTTCAAGAAGGGTAATAAGTAAATTCCTGGCAATTACACACCACTCAGTCTCACATCTGTGGTCAGCAAAGTTGTGGAAAGAATTCTGAGGGATAGGATTTATGACTATTTGACTATAGTGTGATTAAAGGCAGTCAGCATGACTTTGAGAGGGGCAGGTCATGCCTCACAAATCTTATTGAGTTCTTTGAGGAGGTGACAAGACAGGTTGATGAAGGTCGAGCAGTGGATGTGGTGTATCTGGACTTTAGCAAGGCATTTGATAAGGTTCCCCATGGTAGGCTCATTCATAAAGTCAGGAAGAATGGGACACAGGGAGATTTGGCAATCTGGATTCAGAATTGGCTGGCTGGCAGAAGGCAGAGAGTGGTTGTAGATGGATTCTATCTGGAGGTCAGTGTTGAGTGGGGTCCTTGGGCCTCTGTTCTTTGTAGTTTTTATAAATGACTTGAATCAGGAGGTTGAGGGTTGGGTTAGCAAATTTACAGATGACAAAAAGGTTGGAGGTGCCTTCGATAGTACAGAGGGCTACTGCAGACTGCAGCGTGACATAGACAGGATGCAGAGCTGGGCTGAGAAATGGCAGATGGAGTTCAACCTGGATAAATGCGAAGTGATGCATTTTGGAAGGCCGAACTCAAATGCTGAATATAGGATTAAAGACAGGATTCTTGGCAGAGTGGAGGAACAGAGGGATCTGGGTGTGCAAGTATATAGATCCCTCAAAATTGCCACCCAAGTGAATAGGGTTATTAAGAAAGCATATGGTGATTTGGGCGTTTTCATTAACAGGGGGATCAGGTTTAAGAGCTGCAAGGTTTTGCTATAGCTGTACAAGTCCCTGGTGAGACCACACCAGGATGCTGTCTGGACTGGAGGGATTTCCTTATGAAGAAAGGTTCTCTCTGGAGAGAAGGAGGAAGAGAGGAGACCTGATCAAGGTATACAAGATAATGTCTGGAATCGATAGAGTCAATAGCCAGAGACTTTTCCCCAGGGCAGGATTGTCTGGTACGAGGAGTCAGAGTTTTAAGATATTAGGAGAAAGGTATAGAGGAGACATCAGAGGTCGGTTCTTTACGCATAGAGTTGTGAATGCATGGAATGCGTTGCCAGCTGTGGTGGTAGAAGTAGAGCTATTAGGAACATTTAAGCGACTGCTGGACATGCACATGGATAGCAATGAGTTGAGGGGTGCATAGGTTAAGTTATTATATTTTACATTAGGATTAAACATTGGCACAACATTGTGGGCCAAAGGGCCTGTTTCTGTGCTGTACTTTTCTATGTTCTATGTATGTAAGCCAGATGTTGGGCTCTAGATGAGGAGAGGCAAGTACAAAAGGCAAGACAACGGGAGGATGCTGAGGGCATCCATTTAGGCAAAAAAGTGAAAGGATAGTAAGAGAACAAGGCAGAACCCTTGAAATGCATCCTGATCCAGTCCTATGAGGTGCATACTTGTCCCTTTGTGCAAAGGACCCTGGAAGCAGTATACAATGCTTGGTCTGTTGTGTTGCATTGGTAATATCCCTACCTCTGAACCAAGAGGCCCAGTTCCAAGTCCCACCTGCTCCAGAGGTGGGTAGTAACATCTCTGATTGTTTTGATTTGAAAATATGGACCATGAAAGGTTTTGGCGCAGACCAAAAAGGTAGCATTGAAATGGCAAACTGCATTCAAAGGGAGTTGGAGATATGTCATGATAAGGCAGTGCAATGCCAAGCTATGTGGACTGGGTTAAGAGAAGTTGCTGCCAACGGCGATGATGATGACTGCTGTCAACATGAGGGGCCTGAGGAGCAATCGGCCAGATGGAGTTGCTAGGTTTCCACTCTGATGTTCTTGTCAAGAATTATTGCTTTTTAGTTTCCATCTGCTGGGTGGGCGAATAGCAAATTACATATCAATGAGGTGAGATGAGGTAACAATGGCATGTAAATAAGCTTCCCACCACTCACTAGCCCTTCTCGCCATTGAAAGCTTGATTACAGAATCGACCTTTTCTTTACCTTGATGCCAATGCCAGTATCATTCCCAGCTAGGAAGACTCTACTCATAGTGTTCTATCATTTCCATGAAATTTTGAAAACTTCACCATTTCTTATATTGGCCCTCTGTCTTCACAGTTTATAAGGCTGACTGAGCCTTACAAACCTTGCAGGGTTGTAGTTACAAAATGTTAAGGGGCATTCTGTAAAGTATGTGTTCTAAATCTTTCTCACTTCAAATATTTTTGGATGTTGGAAGAGGAAAATCAGCAATTTATTGTTAAATATTAAAAATGTTGGCACACATGGGCCCATCTTACAGTGAAGCACATTAAAGCCTCTTTCCCATCATTGCTGTATTCCAAGAAAATAATTGTCTGAAAACAGGAACTAATCTAATCTCCAATGTTTTTTTCAATGCTATAACGGAAACTGTTTTCAGGTAGTTGGAAAGATCCATATCGTAAAAATTTCGACTTGGCTATAATTCTGTACCGGTTTTATGGGGCTGCCATTTATTTATCCTCAATATAAAGATTAGAGTTCTACTTTTTTCTATGGTCCTAAGTTCCTCTTGGGTTATACATGATGCAGACCTACTTCCATCAAAGCAAATTTCATCAACATTTTCTTGTATTCAACAGAACAGTAACTCATTCAATTATTCTTGAGATTGTGAATCGATGGAAATTTATTGTTGTGTAATACTGGTTGGACTGAAATCATTTTAATCAGAATACTTTGCTAGCTAGAAAAGTTATAGAACAAAATATTTGCTTTTATTATAGAATTGACAACAGATAATCAGTGTCTTGTAAAGTTGTGCAAAAAATTCCACCTCCACAAGCTTTATTAGAATACGTCATTGCGTTATACAGTGCAGATTAAATATTAGATACAATATCGAACAGGTGGCAGATTTAGGATTTCCTGTTGATCTTACTGCGTTGTGCTGTTAATGTTAGATAAGTTGAAATTATTAGGTTTTTAATGTTGTTCTGCAAACAATAGCATGATCCTCAATGTCACATTAATATCAGTGGCAAGATTTTCAATATGATAGAGACTGGAAATGGGAAGCTATGACTTCCTCGGGCATAGTCAGTAAGTGACAAAAATGCAATGGGATATATTACACTATTCTCAATGAATATAACTGAATCAACATAGAGTAGCAATAAAGTAAATTATGTGTAGCGGGAACAGATCGATTGTGACAATTTGGAGTAATGCCAGTAAACCATTTGCAAGTTCAGACTTCTGTCATCTCGAAATACAAAAATGGTTTAACAGCTATTTCTATGATTATGATTTTTTTTTCAAAAAACAACATGTTGTCTAATGTAGGTAAGAGAAAATAGATGTTGTAGGAAGCAAACACTGAGGACAAGAGTGGTGGTGCACATCAATGTCTTATTCTTATGCTTCAAGAGGATGCGAATGTTGCTGACTGGACAAGAATTTACTGCCAATCCCTAATTACTGAATGGAAGGTGCTGGTTAGCCACCACAGACCTTGGGGTGAAGACATACCCACAGTGCTGTTAATGAAGGGAGTTCCAGGATTTTGATCCAGTGACAGTGATGGGACTATGATATATTTCCAAGTCAGGGTGGTCTGCAGCTTGGAGGGGAACTTGCAGGTGATAGTGTTCCCATGTATTTGCTGTCCCTATCCTTCTAGGCGGTAATCAAAATGTTAAGGGGCATTCTGTAAAGTATGTGTTCTAAATCTTTCTCACTTCAAATATTTTTGGATGTTGGAAGAGGAAAATCAGCAATTTATTGTTAAATATTAAAAATGTTGGCACACATGGCCCATCTTACAGTGAAGCACATTAAAGCCTCTTTCCCATCATTGCTGTATTCCAAGAAAGTAATTGTCTGAAAACAGGAACTAATCTAATCTCCAATGTTTTTTTCAATGCTATAACGGAAACTGTTTTCAGGTAGTTGGAAAGATCCATATCATAAAAATTTCAACTTGGCTATAATTCTGTACCGGCTTTATGGGGCTGCCATTTATTTATCCTCAATATAAAGATTAGAGTTCTACTTTTTTCTATGGTCCTAAGTTCCTCTTGGGTTATACATGATGCAGACCACAGCTTGGTGAACAAATCACAATGACAGATTTAAGGCTGCTATCAGATGCTGAGATGATCTGGGAGATGCAGTTTAAATAAATAAATCTATTTCCTTCTCTCTCCAGAATGAATCCTCAGTCATATTATACTCAGCAAGATCCAAACCTCAAACATGGGATTGGAATGTACTGTCAAGGAAGCCTGAGTGATATGCTGCAGGAGTAGTTTTAGCACAGCCACTGTGCAAAATCAAATTGGGGGAATTGTCCTGGATGATGTCGATCTCCTTCAGTGTTGTTAAAGCTGTATTGATCCAGGCAAGTGGAGGCTATTCTGCCACATTCCTGACCTTTGCTTTTCAGATGGTAAACAGGCTTTTGGGAGTCAAGAGGTAAGTTGTTTGTTGCAGAATTCCCCGCCTGTGATCTGCTCTTGTAGCTGCAATATTTATCTGGCTGGTCCAATTTATTTTCTGGTCAGTGATACCCTAAGAACATTGAGGGGTTCAGTGATGGTTTTGTGATTGAACGTTGAAGGGACAGGGTTAGATTTACACTTGTTCGGCCTGTGTGGAATGATTCAGTCCATGCCTGAGTGATGCCCAGGTCTTACTGGATACAAGCAAGAATTTCTTCATTATCTGAGGAGTTACAAATGGTGTCAAACAGTGTTCACCATCAGCAAGCATCTTTACTTTTGATTTTATGATGAAGTGAAGTTTGTTTATGAAGCAGCTGAAGATGGTTGGGTCTAAAACAGTACGTTGAGGATATCTTACAATGATGCCCCTGAGGCCAAGCTAATTAACCTCTAACAAGCCCAACTATCTTCATTTGTGCTAGGAATGACTCCAACTAGTAGAAGTTTAACCCCCCACCCCACCGCCACCCCCTTCCATCCCCTATTCCCATTAACTCCAGTGTTCTGAGACCCTTGACAACACACTTGGCCAAATGCTGGTTTGATAATGGACAGTCACTGTCACCTGATCTCGGGAGTTGAGCTCTTTTTGTGCATGTTTAGATCAAGGCTATAATGAGGACTGCAGCTGAGTGGTCCTGGTGGAATTCCATTAAGCACATTATTGGTGATTAAATGTTACTTGATATCATTTTTGATGCACCTTGCATCACTTTACTGATGATCAAGAGTAAACTGATGACATGGTATTTGGCTGCATTAGATTTATCAATCTTTTTAAGGATAGGACATACCTGATCAATTTTCTACATTGCTAAGTAGATGCCTGTGTTGTAGCTGTACTGGAACAGCTTGGACAAAGGCACAGCAAGTTCCAAAAAGTATTACATTGGGCTTGAAACGTTAACTTTATTTATCTCTCTACAAATGATACCAGACTTGGTGAGTTTCTCCAGTAAGAGCACAGAGCAGCAGCACCGCTTTTTAAACAAGGGAATTAAATAATCACATGAGGAATACATAGCAGCAGAAATAATATTGTCAGAAAGATTGAATTTTAGAGTTGATTCATATAAAATATGTGATTGGTCAGCTTGGCGGAAACTATTCTTGAGGAAGTTAGATACTAACTCATTGACCGAACAAGTAAAATGTTTATATGCATGTGTCAAATCAGCTGCAATATACAATTAGGAGTATAACCTATGATATTATGGCAAATTAAGGTGTAAGAGAAGCAACAGATACTTTTGAAAAAATTCTGAAAAAGCTTTTAACAATTACTTTCATCTCAAAAGAAATAAAATACTTGAAAGAACAATATTTTATTGAAGAGTTCAGCATCAAGGAAAATCCATAGATAATTTATTTGATTATTTCCACAGATTAGTGGAAAAATTGTAACGATAGTGATTTAAAATCAGACTTTATCAGAGACAGACTTGTGATCTTAATTGCCAGATTTCTTAAAATCCAAAGAGATTTGACTCTAGAGAAAGCTATTCAGATAGTGAGTGAAATCCAGAAACACCACAGATCAATCATCAGACAAGATCAGGAGATCAATTAAATCTGTTTAGTTCTTAAAATACACAAGCACAAAAGGAACATCTGAGAACCAGTATAGTAAATAGGACAGGTGCTAAAGATCTCTATTAGCACCATGAAGCAAGGAAACCTCACAAGCACAGGCAGTGCCCAACTATTAAAAGAGTTTTGTTTTATCTGTAACACAACAAGTACTCATCGAAGTAATTGATGTATCTTCACCAAACATATGCAACACAGCTTGGTGAACAAATCACAATGACAGATTTAAGGCTGCTATCAGATGCTGAGATGATCTGGGAGATGCAGTTTAAATAAATAAATCTATTTCCTTCTCTCTCCAGAATGAATCCTCAGTAATATTATACTCAGCAAGATCCAATCCTCAAACAGCAGAACAGAGGAAACAAATATGTTGATTTTACCACTTCTGCAATTGCTGATATCAAATGAAAGCATTTAACCCAATCAACAAGATCCACATCCAACACAGATTTATTGGCAGACTGAAGAAACACCATTGAGAAGAAATGACCAATGTCCAGAAGTCAAGGAAATAATCAAGAAGAAATTGCCTGGTTCAGGGATTGCCTGGTGATATAGTTCCATAATACTTCAAAATGTCATTATCCTCAGTGAAGGAAACACATGATTTTAAAGGTACCCCAGAAGCAGCATTGGGGTAATCACAAATTTTTGCGAAGAGCAGCTTCCATGAAAGAAATCCAACAGATGAAAAAAAATCCCCTAATTTAAAGGGACTCACAGATGTCACACTGTCAAAAATCAGAATCTAAGTCTTCAACCCAGAGACCTCCCAGTCTTCTAATTCCATACAGAACGCATCTGGGAGAACAGCGAAGCCTCCAGACAGCCTGAATTTGTAAAGTCAGAGACTTGGGGGAAGATGGATTAGTGATTAGAACATAGAACAGTCCAGCACAGAACAGGCCCTTCAGCCCACGATGTTGTGCCGACCACTGATCCTCATGTATGCACCCTCAAATTTCTGTGACCATTTGCATGTCCAGCAGTCTCTTAAATGTCCCCAATGACCTTGCTTCCACAACTGCTGCTGGCAACGCATTCCATGCTCTCACAACTCTCTGCGTAAAGAACCCACCTCTGACATCCCCTCTATACTTTCCTCCAACCAGCTTAAAACTATGACCCCTCTTGTTAGTCATTTCTGCCCTGGGAAATAGTCTCTGGCTATTGACTCTATCTATGCCTCTCACTATCTTGTATACCTCAATTAGGTCCCCTCTTCTCCTCCTTTTCTCCAATGAAATAAGTCTGAGCTCAAATGTTACTCAAATGTTTGATTAATGTTACTCAAATGTTTAAATGAGAACAGAAATGTCTTGGAAAGGAAGTTTTGTGTAAGGGTGTGAGAGTCTGAAAGCATTAGTACTGAAGAGTGCCCAAATACCCATTATCATGATATCATATGGATTTGATGGAAGAGCAGCTTAGCACCTGGAAGGAGTAAAACCAACCATCCAAATCTTCTCATGGTGTCTATCATATCAGTGCCACCTTGTACTTAATTGATGAAATGCAATAAACTACATCTTGTTTAAGAATGTTCCCATTTGACAGCCACATAGTTTTCCTCTCCGATGCCAGGGTCAGCAGGCAGCTCCCATAGATCCCTACCCTATGGGATGATGGTAGTAAATCTATCCCGTGGTCAACTACATTATGAACGGTTAATATGACATGATGATCTGCAGTGAAGATTGCTCACACAACAATATCCATCAGGAAAACAAACACTACTGCAATTTCAGTCCAGAGCCCAATCCCATTTTCTGTTTCTTCCTCACCTTTCAAGATATCTCTACACCCTTACTGCAGGAGAATGGAATCTCACCAGCTGTTGTAGTTGTAACATTGTTGTGGAATTGACTAGTGTGCATTGTCTTCAGTTCCTGAGTCTCAGTTTGAATCCAGTTAATAAGATGAATGCTCCTCTTTCCCTCCCTGGCTATAATTGAAAATGAAATCTGGTACACACTTACAGCAAAATATAGGCAATGCTTATCCAATAATTAGCAGTATATTGGCAGTTTCATGAGATAAAAACCCTGTGAAGTGTCATGTTGGCTGTGTGAGACAGGAATGCTCAACTAGCCAATAGTTCTTTTGACTGTCAGTATGTTCCTTAGCCTGAATAACAAAGAACACGTTGTTCAACCAGGGTTTAAGTATGAAGTGAAGGTACAGGCCATACAAAATTAGGAATTAGCACAATGAAGTTAGATAAAATGATCGTATCAGTGACGTTTTCATCTTCAATGTACAATATGTGATCTGCAATGAAGCATGAAACACATAATAGCACAGAAATTAGAGAAGGTCTCTCAGAAGCTTAACCTGTCAGTCTGCTTTTGTCCCTGGGTTTAACAGAAGTTAAGCCATGCACAAATCCCCTAGCTGTTAAACCTTTAAGTTTCAGATGGGGACATTCTCTTGAAGTTGCAGAATACAGTGCCTGTATCTTTTGCTGTATTCACCAAAGAAGAAATAAGCAATAAAAAGAAAAAGACTAAAAGACTATTGAAATGGAGGATAGAATGTAGTAGGAAAAGATACGATAATGGGGGTCATATATAGGAACAGGAGTAGAACATTCAGCTCTTGGAAGCAATCTTAGCATTTAGTTGGGTTGTGACTCTGCAACATCTTAATTCCATTCGCCTGCCTTGGTTCTGTCTCCCTTAATATCAGGTACAGTAACACAATGTTATACAGCAGGATTAGTCATCCAGAGGCTGGATTAATGATCAGAGACCTGAGCAATATTCTTCCTTATGGCTGCTTTGGTGGGGGGCGGGGAGGGCATTTAATCAATCGCCTCTGTCCAATTAAGTCTATGGCCGGAAGGCTCATAGGTGATCTCCCACACTGCCACAAAGTAAAGCCCTCTTAGAAACCTCATCCTGTCATCCTGCACATTACCACAATGCCAGACGGGGTCTCATCAGGCATAAAGGCCATACAGCAAATCCTTCAGTGTTGCTAGTTTGTTCTCGGAGGGCTGATTGAGGCACCTGGCATCAGGAAAGAGATAACTGTTGAGAACCACTCGATATCCCCTTTTAAAACTGGGGAAGATATAGTGAGAGTGAAAACTGCAATGTGAATGAGAGCCTGCATTCATTGACCTCATTCACATCGATACTGTCACTGCTGTCACTGTGTGCGCACAGGGAACATGAAAACACTGCTTACCCAAATATGTCAGGTCCAGGCCAACTGCAACAATGTTTGTTGCAGGATTGCTAAAGCTATAAATGAGAATAAATACAGTCTTGGAGCAGAATGCAGTGACTCATCTAGTGTGGATGGTAGGGTACTCCTCTGGGTTGACTTATTAATCGAGGGTGATGGAGGGAAGGTTGAAGTTATGGAAAGTAGGATTAGGGTGATAGAGGGAGAGTGAGGGTGATGGCTTGAAGCTTCCACGATCCTCAGATTTGGAAGGTGGAGCGTGCTGACAGCAGCATCCTCTCTGATGGACAGAATGGTACCACTGGGTCAACAAGGAGTGGATTCCTGTGTATTGCACTTTGAAGATGGCATCCATACCTTTAACTACCTTTAACTGCAGTGGGATATGGTTGCTGGACAATTGGCTGCTTCTCTCAACTGTGAATAGGTAATTGATAGTGTGATTCAGTGAGGCCACATTTGCACACCCTTCAAATGGTATGGCACCAACTTCTGGTACCAACATGAACATGGCGAGCCAGAGATTTCAAGTGTAAGCAATCCATTCTCTCTCAGCTCAATGTAAGAGACCACATACTTCTCACTTATGGGTCTATAAACTGAAATTAAAATTGGACTGCTATCACTGAAACACCAGGTGAGTTTTGCAACTTGAAAGGCAAGTGCTGCATATTGTTGAGCTATTCAATTCAATGTGGCTTTTCGGATGCAGTAAAAGAGAGAGACTCTGAGACTGAGCAGCACTAAGTTAAGGATTCGGCCTGACAATGGCCCTTCAATTATATCAAAAAATGTAAACTGCCAAGAGCAGCAAAGGAAAGGAAACATTCAGAGCCTGCAAATAGAAAGCTTCCATCTCTCCCACTCTACCTATCTCTGTGTAGGGAAACAACAGAGAGCTTATGCAAGTTTAAAGGAAAGAATCCTAAAACAAGAAGAGACCTTGGACCACCTAATCAACTACTGAATCAACAAACAACCATCACCTACACAGAACAGCATAACAACATTGCTAAAATCACAAAGACTGTGAAAACATGAAATTCTTTCTTGTAGTCTGGACTTCAAATCTCTAAAATTTTATTGACTCTGCCTATTCTCTTTTTCCCACCCATAGCATATGCTTTAAACTTTCGATCTTTTGTCTGTCTTCACAGAATCACAGTATCATTATGGTGCAGAAGGAGAGCATTCAGTTTACTGTACCAGCACTGGCTTTATTCCTTAGTGCCAATCTCCTGCCTTTTCCACATATCCCTGCACACCATTATTATCCATGAACCATCTATTGCAATCTTGACAATGCCTCCAGTGAACCTGCTCCCACCATACTTCCAGGCTGTACATTCTATACTCTTAACTGCTTGCAGTGTGAAAAAGCATGTCTTTCCCTCACATCACCTTTGCTTCATTTGCACATCACTTTAAACTTAATTAGGACTGAGTGTCTGTTTGTATCTGTGTAAGTGTATTTGGAGTTTTGAAGGGATATAGTTTTTTTTTACATAAATAGAAATCCTTTATTTTCACAGATCTTGTTAGATTTAAATATAGCACAATAAATAGTTGTTTTCCTGTTCCTGACAAAACATACTGTGAATTGCTTTGGTCCTGCACAGCAGTCAGGAAGGTAAATTAGTCATTTGAGTGATTTCAATGAGATTTTATATATTTATACATTTTGTGACAGATTGTGCAATTGTGTGTGATTATTGGCGCTCTCTACCCATTAAATTGTGACATCAGGGAGCTGATGAAATTTTTGGTCTAAAGTTTATTCTCTACTATGCCACTCTCTTCACCATCCACTCCACCAGCTTACCCAGGATTCGGTAGTCACCTTAGATTCGATTTACATGTTCCAATGAGCAATACCACATTCCTCTTCCAAAAGCCATTGCCTATATGCATGCAACTCTTTAGACACTGCTTTTGCCAGTGCTCTTCATGGTAATGTAACACAAGTCATTGAGTGAGACAAGAGATGATATAGCAGGGGCACTTGCAAAAATGTTCAAATCCTCTTTGGCCACAAGAGAGGTGCCAGAGAACTGAAGGACAGTCCATGTGATACTGTTATTCAAGAAGTGAGCGAGGGATAAACCAGGAAACGTCAGGTTGGTCAGTCTAACCTCAATGGTGGGGAAACTATTGGAAACAATTCTGGGGGACAGAATTAATCTGCTCTTGGAGAGACAGGGATTAATCAAGAACAGTCAGCATGGTTTTGTTAAGGAGAGGTCATGCTTGACCAACTTGACTGAATTTTTTAAAGAGATGGCCAAGTGTAGATGAGGGCAGTGCTTTTGATATTGTCTAGTTGGACTTCAGCAAGAATTTGATAAGGTCCCACATGGGACACTTATAGCAAAGGTAAGAGTCCATGGCTGAGTGTGAAGTGAGGGGTAATTTCTCACTGGAAGTATTGTACTATGGGGTCCCACAGGGGTCCATGCTGTTTGTGGTCTATAGGACATAGAAAAGTACAGCACAGGAACAAGCTCCATCGTCCACTATACGTGGGCCGACAATGTTGCCATTTCTAAACAAACTCATTTGCTTGTATATGGCCCATATCCCTCTATTCCCTGCCTGTTCAATGTCTGTCTAAAAGCCTCCTAACCTTTGCTATCAGATCTGCTTCTAGCACCTCCTCTGGCAGCATGTTCCAGGCACTGACCACCCTCTGTGTAAAAAACTTTCCTCTCCTTTAAATACCTCCTCTAAACCCACCTTAAATTTTTACCCCCAAGTATTGAACATATACCGGAGAGAAAAAGATTCTGACTACCCAACCTAGCCATGCCTTAATTTTATATACTTCCATTAGCCTCTGATGCTCTAGCAAAAACAATTCAAGTTAGTCCAACATCTCCTTATAGTGAATACGCTCCAATCTGGGTAATATCCTGGTAGATCTATTTTGCACTGTCTCTGAAGCCTTCACATCTTCCCTATAGCGTGGTGACCAGAACTGCTCACAATATAGGAATGATTTAGACGAGTTGATCAGCTATTTGGGGTGGGGGTGGGGTGTAGGGAATAAATAGTGAGAACAACAGCCTTAGATTACAGCAGATATCGATGGGCTGGTCAGATGGGCTGATCTATGGCAAATGGAATTCAATCCGGATACGTGTGAGGGGATGCACTTGGGCAGGACACAACAAGTCAGGGGGATACATGATGAACAATAGGACCCTAGAAAGCACCAAGGATCAGAGGGATCTTGGTGTGCATGTCCAGCGGTCACTTAAAGTGTCAGGGCAGTTGGTTAAAGTGGTTAAGAAGGCACATGGGATGTTTGCCTTTGTTAGTGGAGGCATAAAGTTTAAGAGCAGGGAGGTGATGCTGGAATAGTATAAAACATTGGTTACTGCATGCAGATCTGGAATCCACATTATAGGAGGGATCTGATTGCACTGGAGAGGTGATTTACCAGAATGTTGCCTGGGCTGGAGAGTTTCAGTTATGAAGTTATGAGTGTTGCTGAACAAAAAGACCCAGGGGTACAGCTGCATAATTCCTTGAAAGTGAAGTTGCAGGTAGATAGCGTAATGAAGAAGGCATTTAGCACACTTGCCTTCATTGGTCAGAACACTGAACACAGGAGTTGGGATGCCATATTGCAGCTGTACAGGACATTGGTGGGGCCACCTTTAGAATACTATACACAATTCTGGCCATCTTCCTATAGGAAGGATAGTGTTAAACTTGAAGGGGTGCCGAAAAGATTTATAGGATGTTGCTAGGGTTGGAGGGTTTGAGTTATAGGGAAAGGCCAAATAGGCTAGGGCTCTTTTCCCTGGAGTGTTGGAGGCTGAGGGATAACCTTATAGGCGTTTATAAAATCATGAGGGGCATGGATAGAGCGAATAGCTAATGTCTTTTCCCTGAGGTGGGAGAGTCCAAAACTAGATGGCATTGGCTTAAGGTGAGAGGGGAAAAATTTAAAGGGGACCTAAGGGGCAACTTTTTCACACAGTGGGTGATGCATCTTTAGAATGAGCTGTCAGAGGAAGTGGAGAAGGCTGGTACAATTACAACCTTTAAAAGGCATCTGGAAGGGTACATGAATAGGAAGGGTTTAGAGGGATATGGACCAAATGCTGGTGAATGGAACTAGGTCAGTTTGGAACGTCTGGTCGCTGTGGATGAATTGGACTGAAAGGTCAGTTTCTGTAATGTTTGACTCCATGACACTATTTAAGAAGGATTGGACAGACTGGGGTTGTTTTCCTTCGACCAGAGGAGATTGAGAGGGGAGATAATTGAGATGTATAAAATCATAAAGGGTTTCGATAGGGTGGAAAGGAAGAGATCTTTCCCCTTGTTGGAGGATCAATGTCCAGGGAGGGGCATAGACTGAAGGTAAGGAGAAGAAGGTTTAGTGGAGATGTGAGGGAAAGCCTTTTTACCCAGAGGGTGGTGGGAGTTTGGAACTCACTGCCTGTACGGGTGGTAAAGGCAGAAACCCTCATATCAATGAAGAAGCATTTAGAAGGCATACAAGTGCAGGAAAATGTGCTTAGAATAGTGATTGTTTTTCACCAGGGCAGACGTGATGGGCCGAAGGACCTTTTCCCTCACTGTAGGTCTCTATGACTCTATGCAGCAGTGAGTTTCACATTCAGTCATGACTCCGACCCAGATTACCAGCTGTACTGCCATCCATGCATGGGATGTAAATCTAATTGGGGGCAAAGGTCACCTTTATGTCCCCAGAACAACGCCACCATTGTAACTCGTCCAGTTTGTCTTCCACAGCCTGCCCTAATTGTTTGACCTCCTGTTTTTCAATGACGCTGCTTTATTGCTGCCTGGAACTCCATCCTGAGGAAGTGGAAACCTCAGTAAGTCCATTAAAAATAGAAAGAACTGCGGACGCTATAAATCAGAAACAAAAGCAGAAATTGCTGAAAAAGCTCAGCAGGTCAGGCAGTATCTGTGGAGAGAAATCAGAATTAACGTTTCCGGTCAAGTGACCCATCCTCAGAACTCATGCAGGATTTCTGAGGACGGGTCACGTGATCTGAAACATTAACTCTGAATTCTCTCCACAGATACTGCCTGACCTGCTGAGCTTTTTCAGCAATTCCTATATTTTGTTTCCCCTGTAATATCATTGGTTATCTCAATTTGCTCCCTGCGGGAAGGTCAGATGTTATTTATCACAGAATGTCCAATTGTCATTCGGGACTGGAATGGGAGCAGATATTTGAGTTGCTCACTTGCAGTGGATATTACTATACAGGTACTGAGGTTTGCTGAGGGTCACCCAGTATTCCCCTCCTTCACAGCGTGCCACCTGCAATGGCTCATGATGATGGTAGAAATTTCAAGGTTACAATTTAGGGTGGTACTGAAAAACACTTACAGCTCTCATCCTTCTCCTGACATGATGTAGACAGACGACATTATTCTCTTAAAAAATCAGAAATTGCAGGAGAAACTCAGCAGGTCTGGCAGCATCTATGGAGAGAGAAATGGGCAGCCAGGTGGCTCAATGGTTAGCACTGATGCCTCACAGCACCAAGGTCCCAGGTTCGATTCCAGCCTCTGCCGATTGTCTGTGTGGAGTTTACACATTATCCCCATGTCTGCGTGGGTTTCCTCTGGGTGCTCTGGTTTCCTCCCACAGTCCAAAGATGTGCAGGGTACGTGGATTGGCCATGCTAAATTGCCCATAGTGCTAGGTGCATTAGTCAGAGGTCTGGGTGGGTTACTCTTTGGAGGGTCGGTGTGGACTTGTTGGGCCAAAGGGCCTGTTTCAACACTGTAGGGAATCTAATCTAATCAAATAGAGTTGACATTTGGAGTTCACTGTCTCTGAATGGGTTTCTCTGGCAATTTCTGTTTTTGTTTCAGATTTCCTGCCTGAGCAGTTCTTTGTTACATAACAATATTCTCTACATCCATTCATACAGTCATAGAGTCATAGAGATGTACCCCATGGAAACAGACCCTTCAGTCCAACCTGTCCATGCTGACGAGATATCCCAACCCAATCTAGTCCCATCTGCCAGCACCTGACCCATATCCCTCCAAACCTTTCCTATTCATATACCCATTCAAATGCCTCTTAAATGTTGCAATTGTATCAGCCTCTACCACATCCTCTGGCAGCTCATTCCATACACATACCACCCTCTGCGTGAAAATGTTGCCCCTCAGGTCTCTTTTATATCTTTCCCCTCTCACCCTAAGCCTCTAGTTCTGGACTCCCCAACCCCAGGGAAAAGACTTTGTATTTTTACCCTACCTGTGCCCCTCATGATTTTATAAACCTCTATAAGGTTACCCCTCAGCCTCCGACGCTCCAGGGAAAACAGCCCCAGCCTGTTCAGCCTCTCCCTACAGCTCAAATCCTCTAACCCTGGCAACATCCTTGCAAATCTTTTCTGAACCCTTTCAAGTTTCACAACATCTTTCCACTAGGAAGGAGATCAGAATTGCACGCAATATTCCAAAAGTGGCCTAACCAATGTCCTGTACAGCTGTAACATACTCTGACCAATAAAGGAAAGCATACCAAATGCCTTCTTCACTATCCTATCTACCTACGACTCCACTTTCAAGGAGCTATGAACCTGCACTGCAAGGTCTCTTTGTTCAGCAACACTCCCTAGGACCTTACCATTAAGTGTATAAGTCCTGCTAAGATTTGCTTTCCCAAAGTGCAGCACCTCGCATTTATCTGAATTAAACTCCATCTGCCACTTCTCAGCCCATTAGCCCATCTGATCAATATCCCATTGTAATCTAAGGTAATCTTCTTCGCTGTCCACTACATCTCCAATTCTGGTGTCATCCGCAAATTTACTAACGATACCTGTTATGCTCCCATCCAAATCATTTACATAAATGATGAAAAGTAGTGGACCTAGCACCGATCCTTGTGGCACTCCACTGGCCACAGGCCTCCAGTCTGAATAACAACCCTCCACCACCACCCTCTGGTCTTCTACCTTTGAGCCAGTTCTGTATCCAAATGGCTAGTCCTCCTTGTATTCCATGAGATCTAACTTTGCTAACCAGTCTCCCCTGGGGAACCTTGTTGAACACCTTGCTGAAGTCCACATAGATCACATCTACCGCTCTGCCCTCAATCCTCTTTGTTACTTCTTCAAAAGACTCAATCAAGTTTGTGAGACATGATTTCCCATGCACAAAGCCATGTTGACAATCCCTAATCAGTCCTTGCCTTTCCAAATACATGTACATCCTTTCCCTCAGGATTCCCTCCAACAACTTGCCCACTACCAACATCAGGCTCACTGGTCTATGGCTCCCTGGATTGTCCTTACTACCTTTCTTAAACAGTGCCACCACATTTGCCAACCTCCAGTCTTGTTTGTTAAATTTGAATCAAACTTAAAATTTCATTTGAAGATCAATATCATTATGAAGTCAACTAGCTCATTGTGGTAAATAGTTGTAGTTTGTTAATAAATACCAATTATTCTGGCAATTCAAAATTTGTTTTCTTTAAATAGAATTGATAGGTGACTTCAGTGACACAGATCAACTATGTAGCTAGGCAATGTGTACATTTAATGTAGTTTATCAGCTTGTCTTGTTCAGGCTTCAAGCATTGAACAGATTGATTGCATTCTAATGTCAGGAAATGTTCATAGTAGGCAACCAATTGGACAACAAAGAACTCAAAAAGTGCTTAATCAAGCACAAGGTATACCCAAGAACACTGCAAGAAGCTAGAGAAGATATTATGGAGGTCCTGGCTGTTATTTTTGCATCATTGTTAGCCACGGTGAGGTCCCAGAAAACTGGAAGTTAGTGAATGTTGTGCCATTATTCAAGAAAAATCTGGGAACTACAGACCAGTAAGCTTAACATCTGTGGTAGGTAAGTTACTTAAGAAGATTCTGAGGGATAAGATATACATGCATTTGGAAAGAAAGGGTTTGGTTAGGAATACTCAGCATGGCTTTATGTGTGTGAGATCATGCCTCACAAGGAAGGTTGATGAGGGCAGGACCATAGACCTAGTCTATATGGATTACAGTAAGGCCTTTGATAAAGTTCCACATGGTAGGCTGCTCTGGAAGGTTAGGTCACATGGAATCCAGGGGGAGCTGGCAAATTGAATACACAATTTACTTGATGGTAGGAAACAAAGGGAAATAGTGGAAGGATGCTTGTCGAATTCGAGGCCTGTGACTAGTGCAATGCCTCAGGGGTTGGTGCTGGGCCCACTACTGTTTGTTCTCTTTATCAATGATTTGGATGAAAATGTATGAGGCATAATTAGTAAGTTTGCAGATGACACAAAAATAGGCGGTATCGTGGACAGTGAGGAAGGTTCTCAGAAATTGCAGCAGGCCCTTGATAGTTTGGGCAATGGTCCAAGAAATGGCAAATGGAGTTCAATAGAGATAAGTGTGAGGTCTTGCATTTTAGAACGTCAAATCAAGGCAGGAGTTTCTTAATGAATAGTAGGGCCTTAAGGAGTGTAGTAGAACAGAGGAACCTTGGAGTTCAGGTGCACAGGTCTTAGAAAGTGGAGTTGCAAGTAGACAAGGCAGTGAACAAGGCTTTTGACACACTGGCCTTCCTCAGTCAGGGCATTAAGTGTAGAAGTTGAGAAGTTATGCTATGGTTCTACAGGATGTTGGTGAGGCCGCACTTGGAGTATTGTGTTCAGTTTTGGTCACCTTGCTATAGGAAGGATGTCATTAAATTGGAAAGCTTGCAGAAGAAATTTACAAGAATGTTGCCAGGACTCAAGGGTTTGAATTATAGGGGGAGGTTGGACAAGCGAGGACATTTTTCTTTAGAGCGTAGGAGAATGAGGGGAGATCTTAAAGAAGTGTTTAAGACCATGAGAGGCATGGATATGGCGAATGAACTCATTCTTTTTCCCAGGGTTGGGGAATTGAGGGCAAGAGGGCCTCAGTTAAAGAATAAAGGGGAAAAAAATAAAAGGGAACCTGAGGGGCAATTTCTTTTACACAGAGGGTGGTCCGCATATGGAAGGAGCTGCCAATGGAATTGGTTGCAGCAGGTACATTAACAACATTTAAAAGGCATTTGGACAAATACATGGATAGGAAAGAATTGGAAAGATATGGGCCAAGTGCAGGGAGATGGGGTTAGCGTGGAGGGACATTTTAGTTGGTATAGACCAGTTGGTCAAAGGGCCTGTCTCTGTGCTGTAGGACACAATGACATTACGTGGCTACACACTGCTATAGTATGGTTTATATAGTTTAGCCTGCAGTGAATGATATGCTAGATTTATGTGTGACTATTTTAAGTATAAAGAAAATTATCATGTCCGTGATTTGCAACTTCAGCTTCTGTAGTTCCCCAATCCCAACAACCCTTAGCTACAACTTGGCCATACTAGTTTGTTAATCATGATATTTAATGTTCCACAATCCTGAATACAAGTGTTCCGAACTGAATAGGCTCTCTTGGATCCCCTGGTTAACTGACTCATGTCTCTCTGCAGCCGCAGCTGCTCGTTATATCAGCAACACTGAGAGAACACAACAGGCAGCAGTTGTCATTGGTCAGTATTTATGATATTTTGTATTCCTGTACTCTTTGACCTGTGTCCAGTATTTCCATCAGCCATTCCTTTTCATATTTAAACAAATATATGTCACATAAGACCGTTGACAATGAATTGCTAACCCTGGTTTGGAAGTAAGACCTAACCATTCCTTGAATACAGGCTATAAAGCTCCAAATTCAAACACAAACATCACACACAATATAATCTGTTTCTCTCAGACAGAGAGAGAAAAAAGCACATGTTCTGAAGGAAGGAATACAGAAATAAAACAGTTATGACACACTAAATAACATATTGCTTTAAAACTATGCACAAAACTCCACAAAAGGTTAATTCATTTTTAATGATTACAAATGGGCGGCACGGTGGCACAGTGGTTAGCACTGCAGCCTCACAGTGCCGGAGACCCGGGTTCAATTCCCGCCTCAGGCGACTGACTGTGTGGAGTTTGCACGTTCTCCCCGTGTCTGCGTGGGTTTCCTCCGGGTCCTCCGGTTTCCTCCCACAGTCACAAAGATGTGCAGGTCAGGTGAATTGGCCATGCTAAATTGCCCGTAGTGTTAGGTAAGGGGTCGATGTAGATGTAGGGGTATGGGTGGGTACGCTTCGGCGGGGCGGTGTGGACTTGTTGGGCCAAAGGGCCTGTTTCCACACTGTAAGTAATCTAATCTAATCAAATATCTGCAACTATAGAAGTTGCTGACCCAGTCTGTCTCTCTCTCACTTCAGAATGGAATAAAGCAATTCTTTCAACACAATATTACAGATTCAGTGCCAGCCTTTTCAGTTAGCCCTTTTCAGTTAGCCTTCAGCGAATGTTCGGAACAAATTGATACATGTTGCCTTTTCTAAGACCAATTGCCCATGACACTCAGATCTTCATTTCATCCCAGATGTCTTTCCTCTGGTAGGAGCCTAGGTCTGGTATCAACAAGTTATTCTCTTAGTCCCATTAAAGCTGTGGTACCTTTTAACTATTCTGGAAAATGACCATCAAGATCTGCCCTTCTGTCAATTACCCTGTCCATAAGATTAGCTATGCTGCATTTTGGGAAAACAAATCTTAGCAGGACTTATACACATAATGGTAAGGTCCTAGGGAGTGTTGCTGAACAAAGAGACCTTGGAGTGCAGGTTCATAGTTCCTTGAAAGTGGAGTCGCAGGTGGATAGGATAGTGAAGAAGGCATTTGGTATGCTTTCCTTTATCGGTCAGGGTATTGAGTACAGGAGTTGGGAGGTCATGTTGTGACTGTACAGGACATTGGTTAGGCCACTGTTGGAATATTGCGAGAATTCTGGTCTCCTTCCTATCGGAAGATGTTGTGAAACTTGAAAGGGTTCAGAAAAGATTTGCAAGGATGTTGCCAGGGTTAAAGGATTTGAGCTATAGGGAGAAGCCGAACAGGCTGAGGCTGTTTTCCCTGGAGCATCAGAGGCTGAGGGGTGACCTTACAGAGGTTTATAAAATTATGAGGGGCATGGATAGGATAAATAGACAAAGTCTTTTCCCTGGGGTGGGGGAGTCCAGAACTAGAGGGCATAGGTTTAGGGTGAGAGGGGAAAGATATAAAAGAGACCCATGGGGCAACCTTTTACGCAGAGGGTGGTATGTGTATGGAATGAGCTGCCAGAGAAAGTGGTGGAGGCTGGTACAATTACAACATTCAAAAGGCATTTGGATGGGTATATGAATTGGAAGGGTTTGGATGGATATATGGCAGGTGGGACTAGATTGTGTTAGGCTATCTGGTCGGCATGGGTTGGACCGAAGGGTCTGCTTCCGTGCTGTACATCTCTATGACTCTATTACCAACCCTATTGTCTGTCCTGGATATAGAGCCCTTTTCCAACTGTGCAACCTCCCTCTCTTTTGCTATATCTTACCTTAGAAAGTACTAATGCTTCTAGAAGATAATGAATAGTCTGTCTGAATCTAGTACTCTGACTGTAAAACCCAGTAAATGGCCTTAATATCCTTGGTCTCTCCTGCTCAGCTTCCCTACATTTCTTCTCATCTGCCATACTCTTTTCCCCTTCACTTGAAACATCCATACAATGTGCCCTCAGGGACTCCTATTCCCTAGCCCACCAACCTGTCTTCTCTGTAGGTCTGTGTAAAGCCATTTCCATTGCATATTTGTGGTTGAGATTATGATGGGGTGGGGGGGGAGGTGGAACAGCCATTGCAGACTCAGCATCTCAGTCTAGGTGATTCCCCCACAGCTTCAGATTCTTTCCTTCCTTGATCTCTGTCTCAACCCTATCTGCTTAGTTCTTCCCCATGTTCTCATCCAAACCATTTATTCAATTGCCCATTCCACCAGTTTGCCTGGGTCCCTAGTGCACACCAGAGCCATACCAAACATGCAGTGCCCTCTTATTGAAGCCAGGCAGTGCTGTTATCAATCCTGCCTCCTGCACCATTTTCCCTGATCTGTTCTAGTGTCTCCCCCACCCTTATAGGTTGTATTACCTCTCTTCACATTTATTATCCCCTCTGCATCTCAGCATTCAGCTTCCAATCCAATAGGGGAGCTCACTACTTTCATACCACAGCAGTGGTCTCTAACAGTCCCTCCTTCACTTTCAGTGGTCAGACCCATGGCAGTGACCACAGCCCAGTCCTCTGATTGACTTGAACAGACAGTCCCGAAATCATGAGTTCCCTGACTGATCTCTGTAAAATTCCCCAAATGACTGAGCATGACTCCCCAGACCGGTTGAACTGAACATACACGACTGAATGTGGCCCACTCCCTGGACTTAAGTGATATAGTCCCTTGACCCCAAATAGCCAAATGACTGTATCCATGTCACTGGACTGATATAGTGTCAGTTGCTGCCCATAATTTACTATGCTGGAATCCCCTGCCTGAAGGCTGTCTCCCTTGACCCGACTGAGGACTACTCCCCCTCAACTTTGAGACATAGCCATTTGGCTAAAGCACATTGAGAATTTTTGCCGCATTTGCAGATGGTGCAAGTGTGAGATTGACATAGCACTGTGCGATAGTAACATATGCACCTTTTTCACTAATCACTGCTGCGTAATATGACAAGCTGCTTGGGTCTGTGACCACAGCAAGGTGAGACAGAAATGTTGTGAACTTTTAACGTCTGGTTAAATGGACAAAACTTAGAAAGCAAGGGATGCAGTGAGCATCCGAACAGGCACAAAGTGAGTGAAAGAGAAAAGAGCAAGTGAGTAGCCATGACATACATACTTTTCCAATCTGAGAGATGGGTGCCTCTCCCAGCACACAATTTATCCTGGCAACAGCATTCCAAATAAAGGTGGTGGAGTTCTCCAAAGTGCAGCACTGACATGCCCATCTGTACTGTAAATGGATTAAAGATGTGCTATTAAAGTTTGGTAAGGGTGGTACATGCTTGATGCCAAGCTTCATGGCTGGAGGAGTGCAATTCGCCTACTGCCCATGGACACATTGGTGCTGGTGTCCAAGGTTAAGCTCCAGATGAGCTCGTGTCGCCATGTTTCAGATATGAGCTCCATGTTGTGATTTCTCAGCATCCACTTTCCAACCATCTGCTGGTTGGTGTTGGTTCATCTAAAGTGTCCTTAGATCAATAATTAACTTTTCTGTATCACTTCCCAATAGAAAGCATCTGTCTTTGTTCTCTTTTAAAACAAACCACTGTTCCAATCTCAATTCTTCACTTCAACCAGTCCCTGGCTGGCATAAATGCTTTCCATTGTAAGAGTAATCCCACTGCTGCTGTGCACATGTCCAGTGACCATGGTCCCCTGAAAGTGCAAACAGGTTCACATTTGCTGCACATGTGCATAAAGATAGTTGCCATAGCCACACTGGACTATAGGGCTGCTCTCACATTCGAGAGTGATGATTGATGGCATTATAACCTGAGGGTCCCCACACCTCAGGTGAGGGTAGAGATTGAGAAGGAGACTCCATCAGGTTAACCCCAGCTAGTGCAAGAATTGAATCCACACTGTCAGTAGCACAGACCAGCCAACCAGCCAAATGAACCAACTGACCCCCCAACCTATATTATATATATATTGACGTGGTTGTGTCTCCTTTTTTGCCAAACAATTCATTTCTCCTCTAGATCTGAGCAGTTCTGAATTCAGCTTTCATTTCTATGTCACAGAATCCCTACAGTGTGGGAATGCTCAGTTTCATTGCTACAGGTGTTAAATGACTGTAAGATCGATTGCAAGTCACTCTTATGGTCTCACAGCTACCAAGGATCCCAAGCTGAGCGGTACGGTGGCTCAGTGGTTAACCATGCCGCCTTACAGCATCAGGGTCCCAGGTTCGATTCCAGTCTCAGACAACTGTGTGGAGTTTGCACATTCTCCCCGTGTCTGGGTGAGTTTTCTCCAGGTGCTCCGGTTTCCTCCCGCAGGCCAGGTGAATTGGCCAAGCTAAATTGCCCATAGTCTTAGGTACATTCGGCAGAGGGAAATGGATCTGGGTGGGTTACTCTTCAGAGGTTCAGTGTGGATTTGTTGGGCTGAAGGGCCAGTTTCCATACTGTAGTGAATCTGGAATCTAGATATCATTTCCTCACTTTGGCCAAAGGTACACCTCTCATAATTGTGGCAGTGGTCATCAGTAACACTATTTTCTGTTCAGAGCAGTCATCCTTTCCATTGCTTGGTGTCCTGCTTCATCATGAACTGCATCCCAACTTGAGGTTGCCAAGAAGGAGGAGTTGCTTCCCGTCTTTCTTTGTCATGAACCAGCCAATTGATGCCTGCCTTAATCAGCTGAAGCTATACTGAGGTCCTCTTTTAAGATAGTCTACAATATACTAAAAAATGTGCTGCATGCCAAATTTGCAGACAGTGCAAAAATAGAATCATAGAATCCCTGCAGTGTGGAAACAGGCCATTTGGACCATTGAGTCCACACAGACCCTCTGAACAGCATCCCACCCTATCAATGTGACCCTGTATTTCCATAACTAATCCACCCAGCCCACACACCTTTGGACTGTGGGCAGAAACCAGAGCACCCAGAGGAAATCCACACAGACATGGGGAGAATGTGCAAACTCCCCTCAAACAGTCCCCCAAGGGTGGACTCAAACCCAGGTCCTTGGTGCTTGTGAGGCAGCAGTAGTTATCATTGTGTCACCTCAATGACACAGAAAGGAACTGTTCATTTTGTCGAAATCCAGAACCAAATCAGGAACCTTTCGAACTTCAGTCTAATGCTCTCCCAACTGAACTATTTCAGCTAATATTTTTTGTTTTAACCCTTAAAAAGCCTCAGCCAACTTGTCACTTCTACTCCAAGTTCTGTCTGCTGGATACCTATAAGGTCTTCTACATATCTGTCTAGTTGTATAATTAACTTCTGTAGCCATGTGCACCTACAGGTTTTGTTGTGAAGATCAAAACTGGGATTAACATATTTGTTAAGTAAAGGTACTAAAAGTTGTGAACCAAGATATGTTAAAATACGTCTCATCAATGGTCAAAGTAAATGATGGAAAGAGATCAAAAGAGAAAATCTCTTCCTTCTTCCTATTGCCTTAATATTGTGTCTCGTTCCCAGCGTATCCGTCAATATTTTCTGGAAGGAAGCTGTTATATCCCATTAAGTGTTACTGTAAATGGTTTTGAGGTTTGCAAATTATTTTATGGCACCATTTAAAAAAAGCCTTGTCTCCATACGAATCTGCCGAGTGTCATTAACATCGAGGTTTTATGACTTAATTATCTAGGAACTTCCATGGTTTGAACTAGCTTTGTTGCAGCCATTTGCAAATATAGTGCCACTGACAAAAGGGGAATGGAGAAGAATTTAAAATGTAAATGTTTTCTCCTTCTTAAGCTTGAGACAGTGAGGTATTGTTTGAATTACTCCTTTCTGTTTTTATTTTCATCACTGACAGAGGTAGGCCAAGTGTGCTGTCCATGGACATATAGAGACGTACAGCATGGAAACAGACCCTTCGGTCCAACCTGTCCATGCTGACCAGATATCCCAACCCAATCTAGTCCCACCTGCCAGCACCCGGCCCATATCCCTCCAAACCCTTCCTATTCATGTCCCCACCCAGATGCCTTTTAAATGTTGTAATTGTACCAGCCTCCACCACTTCCTCTGGCAGCTCATTTCATACACCTACCATTCCCTGCATGAAAACGTTGCCCCTTAGGTTTCTTTTATATCTTTCCCCTCTCACCCTAAGCCTACGCCCTCTAGTTCTGGACTCCCTGACCCCAGGGAAAAGACTTTGTCTATTTACCCTATCCATGCCCTTCATGATTTTATAAACCTCTATAAGGTCACCCCTCAGCCTCCGATGCTCCAGGGAAAACAGCTCCAGCCTATTCTCTCCCTATAGCTCAAATCCTCCAACCCTGGCAACATCCTTGTAAATCCTTTCTGAACCCTTTCAAGTTTCACAGCATCCAGAACCCTAGTTTTTAGATACCAATTTTTGATATAAACCCACAGCCAATGTTTCTAGATAAAACCAATGCTAGGGTTATTAATAAACAGCTTAGGTGGAGAGAAATCTGAGTTAATGTTTCAGATCCAATGATCCTTCCTTCAAACAGAATTGCTGCCAGACCTGCTGAGCTTTCCCAGCATTTTCTGTTTTTGTTTGATTTCCAGCATCTGTTGTTCTTTCATTGTTATTTAGTTCAGCAGGTGTTGTTTCTCTTAGAATGGAGAAGGCTGACAGAGGATCTGATTGATGTGTATGAAGCTCTGCAGAGCATAGTAAGGGAGACAGTAAAGGGGTCGATAACCGGGGAGCACAGTTTTAAGGAGAGAAAGCAAAGTTAAGATTTCAAGACCTGTGACTCTTCTTCAGAACTGTTCTCTCCTCAGATGCTGCCAAACCTGCTGAGTTTCTGCAGCAACTTCTGTTTTCATCTCTCAGCCCTTTGCTTCAGCCTCAGCTGGAAAGTCAATACAATGCAGGGGCTTCCAAAATTCTGAAAATATGATCATGAGATCAGCTTTGGCTATTGTGTGAGTCCAATAACATTGTCAATTCTAAAAATAACCAAAAGTTAAACGTGGAAATGTAGAATACAATTTTCCCTGGGATTTCTCTTCATTCCTTCAGCCATGAGAGAAAACTTCCACATGAAGCGGGAAGCTTTCAAGCTCAAACTTTCAGTACAATTGTTGAGCAAACAATTAGATCTACTCTGATACCTTTGGAAAATTTACTGGATGTCGTTCTTACATGATTAATGTGTTGGCGATGCTTACATGATTTAAGAGAAAGAAACATTTAATGTACACATTTATCTCAATCCATATAAATTGCTTCTAATGTACAGATGGGTGCTTGATGCAATTGATTTAGTGAGCATTTTAATTCTGTTCTGGTAGCAATTGATTTAAAGTGGAATATTTTTAAAAAATGAATTGTTCAATAATCCTTTCCTGTGCGATTTCTGAGAAACAAAAAGATGGATTTCTTGCCAGAGTTTATTTGATTTGATTTGACTTATTGTAGTCACATGTATCTAAGCTTTTCGCTGTACTTTGTTTTGCAAACAGTACAGGCAGATCATGGCATAAAAGCACACACAGATCCTAGGGTGCAAAGCAATATCAACATTATTTGAAGTTAGAGAGTCCATTCATCCGTCTAACAACGGCAGGGAAGAAGCTGTTGGTGCATGTGTTGATGCTTCTGTATCTTCTGTCTGATGGAAGAGATTGTAGGAGAGCATTACCGGGGTGGGAGGGTTCTGTTATTATGTTCACTGGGACAATGAGAAGTGTAAATGGAGTCCATGGATGGGAGAGTGGCTTTTATGATGGTCTCTGCTGTGCATACCACTTTCTATAGTTTTTTTACAGCCCTGGGCAGAGCAGTTGCCGTACCAGACCATTATGCACCCAGATAGTATGCTTTCTATGCTGCATCTGTAAAAGTTGGTGAGAGTCCTTGTGGACATACCATATTTCCAAAGCCACCTGACGAAGAAAAAGTGTTGCTGTGCCTTCTTGACTGTTATATCTACATGGGAAGTCCAAGACAAATTGCTGGTTATCGTCATTCCTAAGAACTTGACCTTCTCCACCCTCTCAACTCCATTGAGGTCGATGGAGGCATGTCCTCCCCCTTTCTTCCTGAGGTCAAAAATCCATGAATCTCAGGGGATTACAGCCTTATAAAATCCTTGACCATAAGAAATAGGAAAGGAGTAGACCATTCAGCCCCTCAACTTACTTCACCATCCAATAGGGTCATGGCTGATCGGACACCCTTCATATCTACTTTGCTGCCTTTCCTCTAAAACCTTGGATCCCCTACTGATCACACATCTATCTATCTCAGCCTTGTACTCTGTCCCACAGATTTCTAAGGCAAGGAATTCCAAAGATTCACAATCCTCTGAGAGAAGAAATTCCTCCTCACCTAGGTCTTAACTCTCCCCTTCACTCTGAGACAGTGCCCCCTCTGTCCTAGACTCTCCCATGAGGGGATACACCTTCTCGGCATTTACCCTGTCAAGACTCTTAAAATTCTTATGTTTCAATGAGATCAACTCTCATTCTTCTAAATTCCAATTAGTAAAATCCCAAATTGTTAACGTTTGCTCATTAAATAATCCCACCATACCAGGAATCATCCGAGTGAACACGCTCTGAGCTGCCTCCAATAAATTTTGTTTTTAAGAATCCCTACAGGGTGGAAACAGGCCCATTGGCCTAACAAGTCCACACTGACCCTCTCAAAGAGTCTCAAACCCATTACACTATATTTACCCCCAACTAATGCACCTAACCTACACATCCCTGAACACTACGGGAAATTTAGAACGGCCAATTTCCCCTAACATGCACGTCTTTGAATTGTGGGAAGAAACTGCAGCACCCAGAGGAAACCCACTCAGACACGTGGAGAATGTGCAAACTCCACGTAGATAGTCCCCCAAGGCTGGAAATTGAATCCAGGTCCCTGGTGTTGTAAGGCAGCAGTACTAACCACTGAGTCACCATGCCACCCATGATAGCTTTCTTTAAATAAGGGGACCAAAACTGCTCGCAGTACTCAAGATGTGGTTTCACCAGTTGTGGTAAGAATTCCCAACTCTGATACTCCAACCCTGGGGCTGAAGAGATATATGGGTGGCATGTTTAGAGAGGTGATCACAATTTAGCTGGAGGGCCTAGATGAAAGGAAGGAATGGGTCACTACCCGGGCAGTCAAGGACAAACAGGCAGGTAGTGCAGGAGGCCCCTGTGGTCTCAGTCTCAAATCAATTTTCTATTCTACAAGCTGCGAGTATGCTGGTACCTCAGGGACCGCAGACAGAGCCAAGTTTCCAGTGCCACAAGAGCCTGACTGTACAGAGGGAAGGATGTAAAAAGGAGGAGCAATAGTGATGGAGATTCATTAGTTCGAAGAACAGATAGGTGTTTTCGAGGTTGGAGATGTGACTCTGGAATGATGTGTTGCCAAGATCAGGGATGTCACTGACAAACTACAGGACACCCTGAAGGGGGAAGTGTGATAAGACACAGTTTGTGGCACGTGTTAGCACCCATGATACAGGCAGAATAGAACATAGAATAGAGAACAGTAAAGTACAATACAGGCCCTTTGGCCCTTGCTGTTGTGTTGCCCTTTTATCGTCCTCTAAGATCAGACTAACTGACATACTCTTCACTGTACTATCTTCCATGTGCCTATCCAAGAGTTACTTAAATGTCTCCAATGTATCTGACTCAACTACCACTGCTGGCAGTGCATTCTACACACCCATCCCTCGGAGTAAAGAAACAACTTCTGACATCTCCCCTAAACCTTCCTCCAATTACCTTAAAATTATGCCCTCGTGATAGACATTTCTGCCCTCAGAAAAAGTCTCTGGCTATCCACTTTATGCCTCTCAGCATCTTGTACACCTTTATCAAGTCACTTCTCATCCTTCTTTCCTCCAATGAGAAAAGCCCTAGCTCCCTCAACCTTTCTTCAGAAGACATACCGTCCAGTCCAGGCAGCATTCTGGTAAATCTCCTCTGCACCCTCTCTAAAGCTTCCACATCTTTCCTATAAAGAGATTACCAGAACTGAACACAATATGCCTTCTTAACCCTATCAACTTGTGTAGCAACTGTGAGGGATCTATGGACATGGATCCCAAGGTCCCTCTGTTCCTCCACACTGCCAAAAATTCTGCCTTTAACCCTGTAATCTGCATTCAAATTCGACCTTCCAAAGTGAATCACTTCACACTTTTCCAGATTGAACTCCATCTGCCATTTATCAGCCCAGTTCTGCATCCTGTCAATGTCCTGTTGCAACCTACAACAGCCCTCCACACTACCCACGACTCCACCAACCTTCATGTCATCAGCAAACTTACTAACCCATTCTTCCACTTCCTCATCCAAGTAATTTATAAATATCACAAAGAGCAGAGGTCCCAGAACAAATCCCTGCAGAACACCACTGGTCACCAAGTTCCAGGCTGAAAACTCCACCACCCTCTGTCTTCTATTGGACAGCCAATTCTGTATCTAGACAGTCAGATTTCCCTGTATCCCATGCCTCCTTCCTTTCTGAATGAGCCTACCATGCGGTATCTTATCAAACGCCTTGCTGAAATCCATGTACACCACACCCACTGCTCTGCCTTCATCACAACCTCAAATAATTCAATAAGATTTGTGAGAAATGACCTGCCTCTCACAAAGCCATGCTATCTCTAATCAAACTATAGTTTTCCAAGTACCAGGATTATCTCTATTCCCTTTCTTGAACAAGGGAATAACATTTGCCTCCCTCCAATCATCTGGCACTACTCCAGTGGACGGTGAGAATGCAAAGATCATCACCAAAGGCACAGTAACCTCTTCCCTCGCTTCCTGTAGTAACCTAGGGTATATCTCGTCTGGCCCAGGGAATTGATTTATCCTTATGTTTTTCAAAATGTACATCCTTCTTCCTAACATCAACCTGTTCTAGAACATCAGTCTGTTTCATGCTGTCCTCAAAAACATCAAGGTTACCCTCAGCAGTGAACACTGAAGCAAAGCAAAATATTCATTAAGGACTTCCCCCACTGGGCGGCACAATGTCTCAGTGGTTAGCAGGGCTGCTTCACAGCACCAGGGACCTGGGTTCAATTCCCACCTCGGGCAACTGTCTGTGTGGAGTTTGCACATTCTCCCCATGTCTAAGTGGGTTTCCTCTGGGTGCTCCGGTTTCCTCCCACTGTCCAATGATGTGCAGGTCAGGTGAATTGGCCATGCTAAATTGCCCATAGTGTTAGGTGCATTAGTCAGGGGTAAATGTAGGGGAAAGGGCCTGGGTAGGTTGCTCTTCAGAGGGTTGGTGTGGACTTGTTGGGCTGAAGGGCCTGTTTCCATACTGTAGAGAATCTAATCTAATCTAATTATACATCTTTCACTTCCAGGCGCAAGTTCCCTGATCGATCCTATCCTCAAACTGGCTATCCTCTTGTTCTTCATATAAGTGTAGAATGCCTTAGGGTTTTCCAAGGCTTTGTCATGCCCCCTTCTAGCTCTTCTAGGTCCATTCTTCAGTTCCTTCCTGGCTACCTTGTAACCCTCGAGAGCCCTGTCTGATCCTTGCCTCCTCAACCTTAAGTACGCTTCCTTCTTCCTCTTGACTAGATGGTCTATGTCCTTGTCACCCAAGGTTCTTTCAAACTACCATTTTCCTTGCCTCAGTGGGACACTATCAGCTAGTGCTTCCTAATGAGGAATAAGGTCTTGCATCAATATTTCAGGGAGTTAGGCAATAGACTAAACTGCCTCAAAAGGTAGCAATCTCAGGATTACACCCAGTGCAAATGTGAGTACATAGAGAGGAGAAAAGAGCAGATGAACGTGTGGCTCAAGAGTTGGTGCAGGAGGAAGGGTTTTAGACTCCCGGATCTCTGAAGAAAGTGGGACCTACACAAGTGGGACAGTCTGTACCTGAACCAGAATGGCACTAACATCCTTGCAGGATGGTTTGCTGTTGCCTTGACAGGGGCAGGGGATATAGTTTGTTCGTTCAATAGTGACACACGTACCTTAGAAAAGGAACCAAGGCAGCATGGATTTAGCCATGTGTTGTCCCTAAGGACTAAGGCTGATCGCCTCTACTTTAATGACAGGAGTATTTGAAGTAAGACGGGTGAGTTACAGTGTAGATTGACATATGGAACTGCAATTTGTTGCCATCACAGAGACATGGTTGAGGGAGGAACAGGACTGGCAACACTCCAGGATCTAGAATCTTCATGTAGTTCAGGAGAGGGTGTAATAGTGGAAGTGGTGTCATATTATTAGTGAGTCCGTTTCTGCAGAAAGGAGGGATGATATCTTGGTAAGATGATCAAATGAGACTTTGTGGGTAGAACTAAAAATGGGGTATCCTGGATATCAGAGAAGAGAAAGCAGAGTAACATTTCAAGTTCAGTGACCCTTTTCCAGAACCATTTTTAAGACAGCTTACTAGGTTCAAAACATTAGCTCTGCTTTTTCTCCCACAGATGCTGCTAGAACTGCTGAGTTTCCCAGCAATTTCTGTTACTGTTTCAGATTTCCAGCATCTGAAATTCTTTGTTTTACCTTATTTCAATAGCTCCTGTAGAAATCAGCAGTTATGACAGTGCATCACTTTCTAAGTACTGCATTTAAATGTCAATATATATACATGATTTGCTCCAGAGTGTGGCTGAACCTACAAACATTGATCTTGGAACAAAATAATACAATTAGAGTCAAGCAGCTGACACTATAATGAAGAATGTGGTGGCACAGTGGTTAAGCACTGCTGCCTCACAGCTCCAGGCACCCAGGTTTGATTCCAGCCTGAGTCTGTGTGGAGTTTGCATTTTATCGATATGTCTGCACGGGTTTCCTCTGGGTGCTCCAGTTTCCATCAACAGTCCAGAGATGTGCAGGTTAAGGATTGGTCAAGGTAAACTGCCCTGTAGTGTCCAGGGATGTGTAGGCTAGGTGGATTAGCCATAGTAAATTCAGGATTACACAGAGATAGGGTAGGGGGTAGGGGGTGGGGCTCACTCAAAGAGCCGAATGGCCTCTTTACACACAGCGGGACGTGTGATTATAAGAACACAATACGGTCTGAATGCTTCTGGAGAAAAGGTGTTTTAACAACTCAATCTAATGTAATGCACAAATTAAACCAAAACCTCACTGAATAAAGAGATATTCTAAAATCACAAACCTCCAGAATTTTAAAATATTTTTTGGACTTTCACTTCAATTGCTCATTAAACGCTTCCAATATGAAAATGCACACTCCACATTTCTTGTCACAATGTTGTTTCCATGGTATCATTATCACTTATTGAGCATGGGGAAAGCTAGGCTTAGAATTCTATTTATTGCCACTTGATCAAACACCTTTCCACATGTTCCACATCAAACATATTGCTGTTATGAAACCTCTCTCTCACCTCACAAAAAAAACCTCAAATTTAACTACAACTTGCCTTGGACAAATCCACTTCCCTTAATTCATCTCATCCAAGTGGCCATTAACTTTGTCCCAGATTATCATCTTCCCCACCACTAAAGTTAAACTAATAAATTGTTGAGCTTGTCCTCACAGACTTTCTAAATAAAATTGTAATATTTGCAAATCAACAGTCCTGATTCACCAATCTTGTACCTATGGAGAATTAAAAGGCATGATCAATACCTCCTCAATTTCCCTGCTGTCCCATATCCTCTGATCAGTCTTTTGGTAAAATTTAACATTCAACTTTTCCAAAATATTTTGAATCCTGGATATCTGAGATAAAAACAAAGTTAAAAATCACACAACACCAGGTTATAGTCCAACAGGTTTAATTGGAAGCACTAGCTTTCAGAACGCTGCTCTTTCATCAGGTGGTTGTGGAGCAGGACCATAAGACACAGAATTTACAGCAAAAGATTATGCAACTGAAATGATATACCGAACAAACCTAGATTGTTATTAAGTCTTTCATCTTTTAGAATGGGTTGCAGGTTTCAGTTCATTAATATGTAAATCCCAGAATTTCTTGCATTAACTTTTAAAAAAAAGTAACATCTCAGCTCAGACAATACATTAAAGGAGTGAGACTAGAGTCTGTCTGTACTCCAGTCTTGAGTAAGATTGGTTCTAGTTCCAAAGTGGAATTTATGAAATACTAACTAGATTGACTGCCTGCAGCATGTGCATTTTTAAGCAAAATGGAATGTATCTGGAAATATAATTCTGCAAATACAAATTCACCCCAGTGCAACACCAGCTCCTCCACATCAGAGATAAAAGCAGAAGAGGGAAGCAGAGAATATTCAGAATGTTTATAGAGAGAGAAATAGAGTTAACATTTCAGATCATCATCTTTAACTTGAACTGAAAAAAATATGAATTTAAATGTAAGATGCACCTTGCATTTCTAAATCTGTAAAGCACACTTATCAACAATTGCAGCAAATGACGTCTTTTTTTCTTTCATAGTATATTGTCATAGCAATCAGGGCCAGAGTTCGTTGTCCATCCCTAAATGAATTAAATGCTTACTAGGCAAATGCTGGAATCCAAAATAGACAACCAGATAACTGGAAATACACAGCAAGCCAGGCAACATCAGGAGATGGAGAAGTTGATGCTTTGGATCTTCTTTTTCATGGAGGAGAAAGTGAGGACTGCAGATGCTGGAGATCAGAGTCAAAACGTGTGGCGCTGGAAAAGCACAGCAGGTCAGAAGGGCAGGAGATTCATGTTTCAAGTGTAAGCCCTACATCAGGAATGTGGTGGGGGGAAGCCTAAAGGGGCTGAGAGATAAATGGGAGGGGATGGGGCTGGGGGGAAGATAGCTGGGAATACAATAAGTAGATGAAGGTGGGGGGTGATCATGATAGGGCAGAGTGGAGGGTGGAGTGGATAGGTGGGAAGAAAGATGGTCAGATAGAACAGTTCAAGAGGGCAGTGCCAAGTTGGAGGGTTAGATCTCACTGACGCCAACTCATGGACACGTCCTCCTTCTACCCCTTTGACCAACACCAAACTATTATCTTCCAGACTATCCACAACATCATCACCTCAGGGAATCTCTCACCCACAGCCTCCAGCCTCATAGACCGGGAACTCTGCACCACCTGGTTCTACCTCCTACACAAAATTCACAAACCTGACTGCCCCGGTCGAGCCATCATCTCTGCCTGCTCCTGCCCCACTGAACTTATCTCTGCACACCTTGACACTGTCCTGTCCCCCTAGATCTAGGATTTCCCCACTTACATTTGGGACTACACCCATGCCCTCCACCTCCTCTATGACCTTTAGTTCCCCAGCCACCAATGCTTCATCTTCACCACGGACATCTAATTCCTGTACACATTCATTCGCCACATGATGAAGGCCTCCAAGCCCTCTGTTTCTTCCTCTGCCACTGACCCAACCTGAACCCTTCTACCAACACACTCATCTGGCTGGCTGAACTGTTCCTCACCCTCAACAATTTCTCCTTTGAATCCTCCCACTCCCTTCAGACCACAGGAGTAACCATGGGCACCCGCATGAGCCCCAACTATGCCTACCCCTTCATCGGATATGTGGAATAGTCCATCTTCCGCAGTTACACTGGCACCAATCCCCACCTTTTCCTCAGCAACATCAATGATGGTATCAGCTCCATTTTGGAGGTTGAACAGTTCAGCAACTTCACGACATCTTCCACCCTGACCTCAAGTTCACCTGAATCATCCCAGACACCTCCCTCCCCTTCCTGGACCTATCCATATCCATTTCTGGTGACCGATTCAACACAGATATCTACTTCAAACCCACCGAGTCCCACTGCTACTTGGACTACACCTCTTCCCACCCGACCTCCCTCTGTAAATACACTATCCCAATTCCTCCACATCTGCTCCTTGGAGGACCAATTCCACTCCAGAGCATCCCAGATGGACCACAATTTCCCCTCCCGCATGGTCAACAATGTCCTCCAGCACAACTCCTCCACTTCCCGCTCCTCCGTCCTTGAATACCACCCCCCCCACGCCCCGCCCCGGTCTTCACCTTCCACCACACCAACCTCCGGAACCAACTATCCTTTGTCATTTCTGTAACCCCATCTACCTCCTACCCAAAATTCTGGAGAGGGATATATAGTTCCCTCCATACCTCTTTCAGCATTCCGCACAGACCATTCCCTCCTCAACTTCCCCATTACGTGCACTACCACACTAACCTACCCTCCAATCCCAGCACCTTCCCTTGCCACTACAAGAGGTGTAAAACCTGTGCTGACAGCTCCCCCTTCAGCTCCATCCAAGGCCCCAAAGGACTTTTCTCCATCGACAAAGATTCTCCTGCACCTCCAAACACCTCATCTACTGTGCGAAAGTGAGGACTGCAGATGCTGGAGGTTAGAGTCAAGAGTGTGGTGCTGGAGAATCACAGCAGGTCATGGAGAATCAACGTTTCATCAGGGTTCATTTAATTTAATTTCATTGATTTAATCTCCCTGGATTTCTCACCCGAATGGAAGACTTTCCTTTAAATGTTTTTCATCCCTTAGCCTTTCCCAGCTCCACACTGTTTCACTGACCTGGAATGAAATCTGTTCCTCTATCCATAGGATACCACAGGAACTGAGTGTTTCCAATGTTTGTTCCTAATTATGAGAGTTGATGTTCTTTTACCTTCGGTGAGGTTTAACAGTTAATTTGTCAACGTTATTCTACCCGACTTCAGAAAGTACTCTGCTCCTGCGCCTGTTATACACGATAAAGATTCCCATTGGGGGCAACCTGAGGCGGCGCACATCTCCGGAAGTGACGCGATTGTGAATACGGTCTATTCCCCTCAGTGTCGCCCGGTGATGACGCAGGGTGAGGGGTTGGCGGCCATGGCGGCAGGTTCGGGATCGGGATCGGGGTCGGGGACGGTGGCGGTGACAAAGAAGACCCTGATCAAACAGGAGGACTGCTCCTTCCTCCCCATCGTCCACGACATCATCAAATGGTAACGAGCCGCTTTACAGTCACATGGCCGGGAGACCGGGGACGAAGTGAGGGGGGAGAGAGAGGGGGAAGGGGAATGGGGATTGGATGGAGGGAGGGGAAGGGGAATGGGGATTGGATGGAGGAAGGGGAATGGGGATTGGATGGAGGGAGGGGAATGGGGATTGGATGGAGGAAGGGGAATGGGGATTGGATGGAGGGAGGGGAAGGGGAATGGGGATTGGATGGAGGAAGGGGAATGGGGATTGGATGGAGGAAGGGGAATGGGGATTGGATGGAGGGAGGGGAAGGGGAATGGGGATTGGATGGAGGAAGGGGAATGGGGATTGGATGGAGGGAGGGGAAGGGGAATGGGGATTGGATGGAGGAAGGGGAATGGGGATTGGATGGAGGGAGGGGAAGGGGAATGGGGATTGGATAGATGGAGGGAGTGGATGTGAGGAAGATGTTTCCGTTGGTAGGAGAGACTAAGATCTGAAGGCACAACCTTAGAGTAAAGAGAAGGTATTTTAGAACAAAGACAAGGAGAAACTTATCTGGCCAGAGAGTGGTGAATCTTTGGAATTCATTACCACAGAACGCTGTGGAGGCAAGGTCATTGAGTATATTTAAGATTGAGTTGGATAGGTTCTTGAGTATCGGGGGGATCAAGGGTTACGGGGGAAAGCAAAACAATGGTGTTGAGAATCCTATCAGCCACAGTTGAATGACGGAGCAGACTCGATGGGCAGAATGGCCTAATTTCTGCTCCTCTGTCTTATGGTATTGCGAGGAAAGTGTGGGAAGAGGCAGGGGTGGGTACAGGTAGGAAGCTGGAGGGTATGGAGAGGGGGCATGAATGTTACAGTGGGATGGAGGGTACTGGGGGAAAGAGGTTGGAGGTGAGGAGGGGGAGGAGGTTAAAGGAATTGTGGCGGTGGAGGTTGGGGGATGGAGTATGTATATGGTATGTAGGCAGAGGAGTGGAGGATGTGAGCAAAGGAGGTGACGCATGGCTGGTGAAGGGGGAAGAAGAACGAGAGGGAGTGGTGAGCGCAAGAATGGAATGGTGGGTGGAGGGGTGGTGTTGTGAAGGAAAGCTGAATTCCCATATTTGTCCCTCAATCAATGTCATCTAAAACAGAGGCCTGGTCATTACCAAATCATTGGTTGTCTGTGTTGCTGAGTTTAAATGTGTTTCCTACATTCCAGTACATTTGGCAGTTGAATCTCTGACCACCTGAGTTTGAAGGCTTGAACCACAGCATATGGATTCCTTGCTCAGTGTGCTGCGTTGTTTTCAGTAACTCTTTGCTTGTTATTCGGTATTATAATCTGGATAGGAGTTATTCACAAACCTTCCTGTTACCTTGTAAATGTACTGGACAGTTGCAGTATTTTATGTATCAGCCTGAAAATTCCTTTGAAGCAAAATGCTATAATAAAGTCAGGTGGTGTTTTAGTAATATTGTCACTGGACTAGAAATCAGACTCCCAGGTTAATGTTCTGGGGACCCGGGCTCAAATATTCCAGTGCTGAAAATATGTTGCTGGAAAAGCGCAGCAGGTCAGGCAGCGTCCAAGGAGCAGGAGAATCGATGTTTCGGGCATGAGCCCTTCTTCAGGAATGAGGAAAGTGTGCCAAGCAGGCTAAAATAAAAGGTAGGGAGGAGGGACTTGGGGGAGGGGTGTTGGAAATCCGAAAGGTGGAAGGAGGTTAAGGTGAGGGTGATAGGCCGGAGTGGGGGTGGGGGCGGAGAGGTCAGGAAGAAGATTGCAGGTTAGGAAGGTGGTGCTGAGTTCAAGGGTTGGGACAGTCTTCCCAACTTATAGAAACTTATAAGATAATGAATGGCTTAGAAAGGGTGGGCGCTGGGAATTTGTTTCCATCAGACGGGGATACTTGGACTTGTGGGCACAGCTTTAGGATTAGAGGGGGTCAGTTTAAAACGAAACTGAGGAGACATTTCTTCAGCCAGAGAGTGGTGGGCCTGTGGAATTCATTGCCACGGAGCGCAGTGGAGGCTGGGACGTTAAATGTCTTCAAGGCAGAGATTGATATAATTCCTTGCGAGATTAAGGAATTTAGTATATGGGGAGAGCTCGGGTAAGTGGCGTTGAAATGCCTACCAGCCATGATTGTATGGTGGAGTGGACTCGATGGGCCGAATGGCCTTACTTCCACTCCTATGTCTTATGGTCTTATTTGATAAACTGCTGCATGAAAGGTTAATATACAAGTGAAGATCGCATGAGCTTATGGGGTAATTTATTAGCTTGGATAGAGAATTGGCTAACTAAGTTGAGTTGAGATAAATTTCTGGTTGGCAGGATGTAACTAATGGGGTTCGGTCCTCTAGCCTCAATATTTACGATCTAGATTCATGACTTGGATACGGAGTTAGAAAATACTACAGCCAAATTTGCAGATGACTGTGAAACAGGTGAGAAGTTGGAATGAAGAAATAAGGAACATAAGAAATGGAAGTGGATAGGTTAGGTGAGTAGGCCAAAAATTGGCAGATGATGTTTTTCATAGACAGGTGTGAGTTTATCCATTTTGGTCAAAGTATTTAACGGCAACTTATTATCTAAATGAAAAGAAACTTCAGAGTGCTTCAATGCAGGGGAATCTGGCTATCCACAGAAAACTAGTATGCGGCTACAGCAGGGAATAAGAAGGGCAAATGGAATTTTGGCATTTATCGCTAAAACAATAGAGGATAAAAGTAGGGAAGTATTGCTGCATTTCTACAGGCATTAATGAGACCACACTTGAGTACTGCATACAATGTTGGTGCCCTTAATTGTATTGTATTGGAGGCAGTTCAGAGGAGGTTCACTAGATTAATTCTATAATTGAGGGTTCTCTCTTATAAAGAGAAATTGAACAATTTAGGCCTAAATTGCTTAGGTTAGAAGAATAAGAGATCTAATTGAAGTACATAAGATGCTAAAAGGGATTGACTAAGTAGACGTAGAAGAAATGTTGTCTCATATCTGGCCTACAGTGACTCCAGAATCAGAAAAATATGGTTGACTTTTTTAACTACTCCCCCGCCAACCCTCCCCACCCCCTGCCAACCCTCCCCCCCACCAACTCAGATCAAGGGGCACTTAGGAAAGGGGAATAAATTCTAGCCCAACCAGTGGTTCCCACATGCAATTAACAAATACAACAACTATGGGCAATGTCATCAATCCAATTATCCTGTAGCCCTAGTCATTTTGTCTACAATTGTTGTTATAAATACTTTATAAAAGAATTAGGATTGTATGTAATGATTTGTTTGTTGGTTTATATTGTTGAGTGCAGCATGGACAAAGACAGCCAAGATGTACACCAAGAGCTCAACAAACTGAAAACGAAGCTGCAGGAGACTCGGGAAATGATTTTGGCAATGCCTGGAATTGACCTCAGTCCTGAGCAGCAGCAGCTTCAGCTTCAGAATTTGCGAGACCAGGTTCGCACAAAGAATGAACTTTTACAGAAGTACAAGAGCCTTTGTATGTTTGACATCCCCAAAACATAGGAAATGGCCAGCCACCAGCATCAAGGAACATATCCATTGTAAATTTTTTTTTACCTCTGAGTTCATGACGACAGAAATACGGACAAACTTGTGTGCTTAGTAATGGCTTATTGAATATACCTTCTTTAAATTATAAGCCTAATGTTTAATTTACTACATGGAGTTATCTATTGATTTATCAGAATATTTGTGCATTGTTTTTCTAGTCACAAGTATATGTGATATGAGCAACTATATTTACTGAAGGAAAGCTTATTACTGGTAAGGTTCCACGAGTAATGTATGAAATGAAAAATTTACTGGTCTGTAATGCATTGTCCATGCAATAATATATTGTTTTATCAGTAAACTAATATGGATTTAGTTAGCTGGTGTCCAAATGCAGATTAAGTATATCCTCTTCAACCCAAGAACTGGAATACAGAAGGTCTAGTGTAGTGGAACCTCACTCCCATATTATCTTTTGACAGTAGATTTGTATTTTTATTTAAAGTTAAAAGAACAATTCTCTTATGCTTCCAAAGTTGGCTGTTATGAAAATGGTTTGACATTCAAAATTGATGAACAAATAATGAATTCAAGAACAATTAATTGGTGTTGAAGTTTGACTCTGGTCTATGTACTCAAAGTATATGCTAAATGTTCTATAAAACATAGTAAAGTGCAGGTGTCATGTATATTACATTTTTGTTAATGATTAACACAGTGTCCCAGTCTCATTCATGCTTTTCAGCAAAGTGTATTTTGAATATTTTTACCAGTGTGATACTCCAGATACTGTTTGCTGTTATGTGTCACTTACTCTCCTGAGTAGTGTGCTGTAATGTCTCTCCATAATAAATGGAATGTAGTACAAACATGTTATCCATGAGAGAAACCTCTTTAATTTTCAATACAGGGAAAACATTAGGCCACCTTATATTTTTGTACTGTAAAATCATGTTAATTGTAGTTGTCTTTTCCCCTTAATCTACCCAGACTATTGGAAATTTAGAACAATTTTTTAATGTCTTGAGAGACTGGTGAATGAACTAAGTTGTATTTTAGATTTTGATTTTATAAATCTATATATTTTTAGTGAATATATAGTGATTTAGTGTCTAATTAGTGACTTAATTTATGATTTGGAGATGCTGATGTTGGACTGGGGTGTACAAAGTTAAATATCACACAACACCAGGTTATAATCCACCTGATGAAGGAGCAGCACTCCGAAAGCTAGTGCTTCCAATTCAACCTGTTGGACTATAACCTGGTGTTGTGTGATCTTTGCCTTAAGTTCAGTAGTGAATGTTTTAGATATTAACCTTGTCTCAGTGATAACACTTATTGTCTTGCCAGAAAGCCCAAGTCTTACTCCAAAAACTTAATCTATACAGTCACTGTATTGCAGTATTGAGAGAATACTCATTGTGTAAGTGTTTTTTTTGGATGAGGTTATTAAGCAATCCATGTCTTTGCTTCCAAACACTTTCCAAAATAGTGGGGTTCTCAATTGTCAATAGACATTCCAGGATTTATTAACCGCATAATAAGCACTAACAATGGTTAAAAATAACAAGAACAACACCTGGTAAATCCTTGAGTGAACCAGCGATGAAGAGATGGTTAAAACCAGTTTCAATTTCAGTGCTAGATTCATCAGACTTTCATTAAAAAATTGAGGTACCTTGCTAAACACTTGTTTTGCTGTTTCAATATTGCAATATTCCTGGACTACTGTCCTTCTTTATCCCATTTCAAAAACCTTGGTTTTCAACTTCCCAGTGTAGTTTCCATTCTGAGTGAGCTATTTATCAGTGATTAGGTTGAAGCTGTTCATATTTCATAAACATAGTATTCCAACAAACTCTGTGAATCTCTTATCACTCGAGACATATTCCTTTGACAAATGTGGTGTTTGTTTCTCTGATTGCTGTCCTGTCATCACCTTTTGTAACCACTCTTCAACAAAAAAAAGGCATTTTCTCCTTCCTTGTAAAGTTGAAAAATGAATAGTTGACAAGATGCTGCATTGTTCACATACTAATGTCTATAAACGTAAATTGTTCTGTTTCAGGTCAGTTACAAAATCTGTCTAAATTGTAAGGATAATTGGCCTGGTTGTGAGCATAAATACAATGGTGTAGAGAAGTGCATAACAGTACCACTCAATTAACCTTTTGCTAACAAGGATCTTAAACCGCAGCCTGTTCTCAGCTGGATGAAAGAAATCCCTTTCGCATTGTTCACAGAAGGTCTAGATCAATATCCTGATCGATATTTATCCATCACGTAGTATTATTAAAATCAGATAATCTTTGTATTTTATCTAAAAGTTACTTGCAGAATTTCAACGTGTGCTGTTTACTGCTACTTTTTCCTGCATTGCAATAGTGATCACACTTTGAAAGTGCTTCATTTACTTCAGTATGTTTGAAATGTTCTAAGGTTGAGACACGCTGTATAACTTCCAAGCATGTACTTCGTCAGTGCGTTTTGTAAATGGATGTCTGGTGAGCTGCTTATGATTGGGGTGGCACGATAGCTCAGTGGTTAGCACTGCTGCCTCACAGCACCAGGGACCCAGGTTTGAATACACCCTCACGCAACTGTCTGTATGGAGTTTGCACATTAGAGCATTACAGCGCAGTACAGGCCCTTTGGCCCTCGATTTGCCCTGTGTCTGTGTGGGTTTATTCCAGTTTCCTCCCACAGTCCAAAGATGTGCAAATCAGGTGAATTGGCCACGCTAAATTGCACATAGTGTTAGGTACATTAGTCAGGGGTAAATGTAGGGTAAGGGAATGGGTTGGTGTGGACTTGTTAGGCTAAAGGGTCTGTTTCCATACTGTAGGGAATGTGAAAAATGTGTCTATCAATGATTCTATTAGTCACTGTGGCAAAGGAGATTTGTTAGAGCTAAGTGGAAGGGTTTAAGCTAGTCTGGCAGGGGAGTGGAATCTTCAACAGTAGTGAAACAAAGAGAAGGAGGAGGCTAGCACAGAAGCCTCTAAAAGATCTACAAGGCTTTCTATGTGTAGAGCTACTGGAAATAGGTGAGATCCTAAACAAATGTTGCTTGTCAGTACTTGCTATGGAGAAAGACAGGGAAGCTTGAGGATGTAAATAGTGATGTCTTGAAATGTGTCCATGTTACAAAAAAGGAGATCCTAAAATGCAAAAAGGTAGATAAAACCCCAGAATCTGATCAACTGTATGCTAGGACATTTTGGAGAGCTAGGGAGGAAATTGTAGGACCCCTAGCAGAGATATTTATATCATTGACAGCCATGGGTGAGATGATAATAGCATGGTTAATGCTATCCTGTTATTTAAGAAAGGCCGTGAGGAAAAGCCAGGGAATTAGACCAGTGAGCCTCGTGTCTGTGGTGGCGAAGTTGTTAGAGGGGATTCTGAGAGACATTTGGAAAGGGAAGGACTGATTAAGGATAGTCAACATGGCTGTGTGTGTGTGGGAAATTGTGGCTTGATTGTGTTTTTTGAAGAGGTGGCCAAGAAGATGGCAGAGTGGTAGGCGTATCCATCGAATTTAGCAACGCCTTTGAAAAGGTACTACACGGTAAGACTGGTTAGTAAGGTTAGAGAGTTCACATGGGATCCAGGGAGAGTTAGCCAAGTGGATACAAAATTGTCTTGATAGTAGGAGACAGGGTGGTGGAAGAAGATTGTTTTTTCAGACTGGTGACCTCTGACTAGCAGTGTGCCACAAGGATTGGTGCTAGGTCCACTGTTGTTCATTATTTATATGTATAAATAATTTGGATGTGAATATAGGAGGCATGGTTAGGAAGTTTGCAGGTGGCGCTAAAATTGGTAGTATAGTGGACAATAAAGAAAGATGTCTAAGAATATAACAGAATCTTGTCAACTGTGCCGAGGAATGGCAAATGGAGTTTAGTGCAGATAAATGTGAGGTATCGTATTTTGGTAAGACAAAGCAGGGCAGAACTTACATAATTAATGGTAGGGGCCTGGGGAGTGTTGTCAAAGACGTAGAGCCAGGGGGGCAGGTACACAGTTCTTTGAAAGTGATGTCACAGGTAGACAAAGTGGTGAAGGAGTTTGGTACATTTGCCTTCAGAGCATTGAGTACAAGAGTTGGGGCATCATGTTATAGCTATACAAGGTGTAGGTTTGCTCGCTGAGCTGTAGGTTTGATATCCAGACGTTTCATTACCTGGCTAGGTAACATCATCAGTGGCGACCTCCAAGTGAAGCGAAGCTGTTGTCTCCTGCTTTGTATTTATAGAATAAATAGAAAGCAGGAGACAAAAGTTTCGCTTCACTTGGAGGTCGCCACTGATGATGTTATCTAGCCAGGTAATGAAACATCTGGATATCAAACCTACAGCTCAGAGAGCAAACCTACACCCTAAACTTCAACCTGAGCTACAAACCTTGCAAAAATAGCTATACAGTTCATTGGTTTGGCCACATTTGGAATGCTGCAAACAATTCCAGTCACCCTACGACATGCAGGATGTTATTAAACTGATTAGATTACTTACAGTGTGGAAACAGGCCCTTCGGCCCAACAAGTCCACACCGACCCTCTGAAGAGCAACCCACCCAGACCCATTCCCCTACATTTACCCCTTCACTTAACACTATGGGCAATTTAGCATGGCCAATTCACCTGACCTGCACATTTTTGGACTGTGGGAGGAAACCGGAGCAGCCGGAGGAAACCCACACAGACACGGGGAGAATGTGCAAACTCCACACAGACAGTTGCCTGAGGCGGGAATTGAACCCGGGTCTCTGGCACTGTGAGGCTAATCACCGTGCCGCCCATGATGTAAAAACGATTCAAGGATGTTGCCAAGTCTGGAAGGTTTGAGTTATAAGAAGAAACTTGGTCTTCATTTCCTAGAGCATAGGAGGGTGAGGAATAACATTCAATGTTTTAAAATAATGGGCATATATGAGGCAAATGTTTTACACAGAAGGTGATTTGAGTGTGGAATGAGCTTCCCGAGGAAGTAGTGGATGTGGGTACAATTACAGTATTTAAAAGGCATTTAAATAGATACATGAACAGGAAAAGTTTAGAGACTTATGGGCCAGGAGCAGGCAGGGACTAGTTTAGTTTGGGATTACGTTTGGCATGGACTGGTTGAACCGAATGGCTGACTCTTATCCTGTTGCACGCCCTTAAAACTGATTTTTAAAGATTTCATTCATGGGATATGGCAGTCGCTAGCTAGGTCAAATTGCTTGCCCATCCCTAATTGGTTTGTTAAATTATTTCAGAGGGCAGTTAAGAGCAAACTTCATTACTGTGGGTCTGAAGTCATATGTGGGTCAGAACAGGTAAGAATGGCAGATTTCCTTCCCTAAAGAACATGAGTGAATTAAGTTTTTTTTACAACAATCCGTGATTGTTTCAGAATCATCACTGCTGGGACAAACTTTCAATTCCAGAATTTATAAATTGGATAACTACTCCAGTGGGTCAGTGGCACTGCCTCACAGTGCCAGGGACCCAGGTTTGATCCCAGATTTGGGAGACTGTGCAAACTCCACACAGACATTCTCCCCATGTCTGTGTGGCCTTCCACTGGCTACTCCAGTTTCCTCACAATCCAATGATGTGCAGGTTTTGCCACATGGTGTCGAAGGAATGTGCGGGCTAGATGGATGAGCCATGGGATATGCAGGGTTTCAGGGGTAGGGTGGGGGGTGGGGTCATGTTGGGTCTGCGTGGGATGCTCTTCAGAGGGTTAGTGCAGATTCGATAGGCCGAATGGCATTTTTCCACATTGTCGGTTGCCTGGAATTCGGTGACCAGTACTGTCCTTTGGGGATCTGTTTTTGGCCCTGTGCTCTTCGTAGTTTTTTAAAATGCCTTGGTTGAAGAAGTGGACGGGTGGATTAGTAAGTTTGCCGATGACACAAAGGTCAGTGGTGTTGTAGATAGTGTCAAGGGCTGTTGCAGGTAACAACAAGACATTGACAGGATGCAGAGCTGGGCTGAGAAGTGGCAGATGGAGTTCAACCTGGATAAATGCGAAGTGATTCATTTTGGAAGATCAAATTTGAACGCTGAAAACAGGCTTAAAGACAGGATTCTTGGCAGTCTGGAGGAATAGTAGGACCTTGGGGTCCACGTCCCTCAAAATTGCCACCCAAGTTGTTAGGGTTGTTAAGAAAGCCTGTGGTGTTTTGGCTTTCATTAATGGGGGGATTGAGTTTAAGAGCTCTGCAAGGTTTTGCTGCAGCTCTATAAATCCCTGATTAGACACACTTGGAATATTGTGTCCAGCTCTGGTCACCTCATTATAGGAAGGATGTAGATGCTTTAGAGAGGGTGCAGAAAAGATTTACCAGGATGCTGCCTGGATTGGAGGACTTATAAAGAGAGATTGAGTGAGTTAGGGCTTTCCACACTGGAGAGAAGAAAGAGGTGACTTGACAGAGGTGTACAAGGTAATGAGAGGCAAAGATAGTGTCAATGAAATGTCCCGTTTCCAATAAACCTCATAAGCAGACCTTGTGAAATTGCCACATTTGTTTATTTTGCAATATTGTAGGAAGAGATCAATGACCACTCATCTTGGAATGACTCAATGCTGATGAGTCATAACCTCTCTGCTCAGATCTAGGTAGACAGTGTATAAAGTGTTACAAATAGCTGAACAATACAGGTCTAACTATGATGGGGAGTTTAACAATATTCGAAAGACTAACATTACTACTGGTTTAACAACATTGATTAATTGAGTTAAGTATAGTCCAACAGGTTTATTTGGAAACACTAGCTGTCGGAACACTGCTCCTTCATCCCTGATGAGGGAGCAGCACTCCAAAAGCTAGTACTATAACCCGGTGTTGTGTGATTTTTAACTTTGTACACCCCAGTCCAACACTGACTCCTCCACATCTTGATTAATTGAACAATAGTAACTGGAGGCTGACAATATTACCAGTCTAAGAACATTGAACATTTGAAACTGATTGAGTAGCATCCTGTTCATAGTGGCAAATAGTCAGTGACTATCAATATTAAATAGTTTGGTGACATCTTGTCTGCAGGGGCATTGTTTTAGCTGGCGTTCCCACAGAGAGAGACCCCTCGGGCGAACTTATCAGTGGGTGTGGAGGTTTAGCAGCATTGTTAGTGAGAGAGTCCAATTAGCGGGCCATTTAACTAACATGTTTCCTCTGGTCAGGGAAATGACTGTCACAGCCAATTCCTGTGAATAGCTTCAGCAATTTAGCTAGCATATCTCCTGTACTCAGGGAAAATGGCTTTGACAGTCAAATTGGTTTCTCTTCTCCCACAAGTAGAGAGCCAGAGACATTTCCCCAGGGCCGAAATGGTTGTCATGAGGGGTCATAATTTCAAGGTGATTGGAGTAAGGTAGGTTCTTTATGCAGAGAGTGGTGGGTGTGTGGAATGCACTGCCAATGGTGTAGCAGTGTCAGAGACATTAGCGACTTATTAGTGACTGCTGGACAATCGCATGCATGGCAGTAAATTGAGGGGTTCGTAGGTTAAGTTGATCTTAGATTAAGATAAATGCTTGGCACAACATCATGGGCCAAAGGTGGTGTACGATGTAGGGATTCTGTGACTACACCATTATGCCATAAGTACTCCACATGCTGCAATTTGTTTTGATTAAAGGTTACAATCTGAAATATCAACAACATTGATTAATTGAACAATGGTAACACGAGACTGACATTATTATTTAGATTCGATTACTTACAGTGTGGAAACAGTTCCCTTGGGCCAACAAGTCCTCACCGACCTGCCAAAGCGCACCCACCAGACCCATTCCCCTACATTTACCCCTGCACCTAACACTATGGGCAACTTAGCATGACCAATTCACCTGACCTGCACGTTTTTGGACTGTGGGAGGAAACCGGAGCACCCGGAGGAAACCCATGCAGACATGGGGAGAACGTGCAAACTCCACACAGACAGTCGCCTGAGGCAGGAGTTGAACCTGGGTCTACTGGCGCTGTGAGGCAGCAGTGCTAACCACTGTGCCACCGTGCCGCCCATTATCACTAGTCTAAGAACATTGATTAGTTGAACAATTGAATTCTCTCTTGACATATATTGCTAGATCTTCTACTTCCTATGTTTTGGCATTTTCCTTTAAAATTTGATACAATTGGTTCTTTGAAGTTCTGATGTGAACTACATTAGGTAGATGAATGGATAAATCCATCAATGATATGTTACACTTATGGAGAGGTTCCCCAATTTGTGACAGCTCCAGTCAGGATACTCCATGTTATGTTTCTAGGTGTAGAGAGATGAAATGGCATCATTTCTTTATTCACTCACCCCTCGGTTAGTCACAAGATTAGTTAAAAGATTCTCTTCTCTTGTGGCTGCCTTGCTGTCTGACCAAATTAATTTATGTTTTAAAATGAACCAGTTTAACCAGGCTTTCTTAAGTTAAAGAAAGAGTGAGTTTATTTGGTACAAAATTTGGAAAGAAGTCATAAAATAGGCATTTGGTATGCTTTCTTTTATTGGTTAGAGCATTGAGTATAGGAGTTGGGAGGTCATGTTGTGGCTGTACAGGACATGGGTTAGACCACTTTTGGAATATTGTGGGCAGTTCTGGTCACCCTCTTATCAGAAGGATATTGTGAAACTTGAAAGGGTTCAGAAATGGTTTACAAGGATGTTGCCAGGGTTGGAGAGGCTGAATAAGCTGGGGCTGTTTTCCCGGGGAGGGGAGGGGGGGTAATCTTGAGGGGCATAGATAGTGTCAATAGACAAGGTTTTTTCCCTAGCGTGGGACAGTCCAGAACTGGAGGGTGAGAGGGGGAAAATTTGCAAGGGACTTAAGGGGCAACTTTTCATACAGAGGGTGGTGCGTGTATGGAATGAGTTGCCAGAGGAAGTAGTGGAGGCTGGTACAATTGTAGCAATTAAAGTCATCTGGATGGGTATATGAATAGCTGAAAATGTATTGCTGGAAAAGCGCAGCAGGTCAGGCAGCATCAAAGGAGCAGGGGAATCGACGTTTCGGGCATAAGCCCATCTTCAGGAATGAGGAAAGTGTGTCCAACAGGCTAAGATAAAAGGTAGGGAGGTGGGACTTGGGGGAGGGGCGTTGGAAATGCGATAGGTGGAAGCAGGTCAAGGTGAGGGTGATAGGCCAGAGTGGGGTGGGGGCGGAGAGGTCAGGAAGAAGATTGCAGGTTAGGAAGGCGGTGCTGAGTTCGAGGGATTTGACTGAGACAAGGTGGGGGGAGGGGAAATGAGGAAACTGGAGAAATCTGAGTTCATCCCTTGTGGTTGGAGGGTTCCTAGGCAGAAGATGAGGCGCTCTTCCTCCAGCCGTCGTGTTGCTATGGTCTGGTGATGGAGGAGTCCAAGGACCTGCATGTCCTTGGTGGAGTGGGAGGGGGAGTTGAAGTGTTGAGCCACGGGGTGGTTGGGTTGGTTGGTCCGGGTGTCCCAGAGGTGTTCTCTGAAACGTTCCGCAAGTAGGCGGCCTGTCTCCCCGATATAGAGGAGGCCACATCGGGTGCAACGGATGCAATAGATGATGTGCGTGGAGGTGCAGGTGAATTTGTGGTGGATATGGAAGTATCCCTTGGGGCCTTGGAGGGAAGGAAGGGGGGAGGTGTGGGCGCAAGTTTTGCATTTCCATATCAGCCACAAATTCACCTGCACCTCCACACACATCACCTATTGCATCCGCTGCACCCGATGTGGCCTCCTCTATACTGGGGAGACAGGCCGCCTACTTGGGGAACGTTTCAGAGAACACCTCTGGGACACCCGGACCAACCAACCCAACCACCCCGTAGCTCAACACTTCAACTCCCCCTCCCACTCCACCAAGGACATGCAGGTCCTTGGACTCCTCCATCGCCAGACCATAGCAACACGACGGTTGGAGGAAGAGCACCTCATCTTCTGCCTAGGAACCCTCCAACCACAAGGGATGAACTCAGATTTCTCCAGTTTCCTCATTTCCCCTCCCCCCACCTTGTCTCAGTCAAATCCCTCGAACTCAGCACCGCCTTCCTAACCTGCAATCTTCTTCCTGACCTCCGCCCCCACCCCACTCTGGCCTATCACCCTCACCTTAACCTCCTTCCACCTATCGCATTTCCAACACCCCTCCCCCAAGTCCCTCCTCCCTACCTTTTATCTTAGCCTGCTGGACACACTTTCCTCATTCCTGAAGAAGGGCTTATGCCCGAAACATCGATTCTCCTGCTCCTTTGATGCTGCCTGACCTGCTGCGCTTTTCCAGCAACACATTTTCAGCTCTGATCTCCAGCATCTGCAGTCCTCACTTTCTCCTCCTGGGTATATGAATAGGAAGGTTTAGAGGGATATGGGCTGAGTGCTGGCAAATGGGAATAGATTAGGTTAGGATACCTGATCGGCACCAATGAGTTGGACCGAAGGGTCTGTTTTCGTGCTGCATATCTCTATGACTGAGTAATAATGTAGCACCTGTACCACAAATTAGCAATGAGAAAATGATGGAAGTGAAAAGACACATGATCAGTCTCTGGGTTGTTGATGAAGTGTAGGTAGTGGCATGTTGCAGCTATTACATTGAGAGATACTGGAAGTGTTGACATTGGTAGTTGTACAGCAGATCTCACCATTCTTGACTTTGCAGGTTCTTCTGTCCTGTTTCCTCTCAATAGTGACTGGCTTTCAGTATGCAAAGTAAATAATGTATTTTATCTTGAACTGCCATGCAAGGATGTTTAATGACTGTCCTCAATTTATGATGTTCATAGCACATTAGTCTCCTAAAACACACCGCTTAGGGATTGAAGTTGGTTTTAATCCCTATTTGCGTATTGCTAGAAAGGTATAAAACAAATGTGTTTTTTGACTCATCCACAATCTGAAATATCAACCAGAAGAGAGGTTTTCCTGTTTAGAGGAGATAGGTAGATTGCCTTAACCCTCTACATTTTGAAGTTTATCTCACAGAGCAGGCTCAAGGAGCCAAGTGGCCTACTCTTGCTATGTTTTTTTCCTAAATTTCTCTTTGAAGAGTCCTTGGTACCCTACAAGGTGCACCATTCAAGGTGCACACATGGAATCTTTTGGCAGTCAGTAAAATCCATACTTAGAATTTAAATTATGAGCCAGACTTGGCTTGCAGTCTTTGTTTTTCAAAAAAGCAAGTCTTGTTCAAAACTTCAATACACTTCTAAATAATTCGGGGTTCTAATTTGTCATCATGATAGATACAACCTAAAATGCTCAGAATGGAGTGTCCACTGTTACCCTTGAGAATAAGGTCAGCCTTTGATTGGATGCATTCTCAGAACCTCCAAAACCATTGAGGTCTAATGGTTTAGAGAAATGAAAATGCACACAGCTCACAGGGGGAGAAATGAAGTAACTGCTGCAGAGCATGACCCATCTTGCTCTGTAAGTTCACTTGTACATGACCAAGTGAACTAATCACTTCCCTCATTGAAGAATGGGAAATTAGTGAGGAGTGGATCTGAATACTGTGTGTATATCATCAGGGAGAGGAACACTTGAACACGTTACCACAGAGGAGCAAATAAAATATATTTGTATTCTGACAACTCAGCTGGTTTACTGATGGCCCCCAGGGAAGAAATCCTGTTCTACTTACCTGGCCTGGCCCATATTGTTCCAACATGGCTGATTTAACCTGTCTGCTGATGTAGCCTCAAACTTTACCTCAGTGGTATTAAACAACTGTCAGCATCTTGGCCTAAAGGATTAACATCAACTAGGAAAAATAGAAAGTCAGCCTGTCAGAGATGCCCACCATCTGAGAATTAATTTTTTTTTAGAAACTGATGAAAAGGTGAGAAAGGAAAAGTTCAACAAAACAAAATTAAGGACCAATCCTGGTGATCTGTGAAAGTCTTTACTGAAAGAACGTTGACCATTATCAGTATCCAACTCCTGTATGAGCTGAACCCCAAAACTGGCAAGTTGCTAATATGTTTCCAGTTACTTTGGTAAAGTGTTTGAAGGAACCTTATAACAAAAGTAGACTCGTGATCAGAGTAAAAATACTTTATACTAACACAATTGTACTCTACTGCACAGAGATAGGCAGCTTAACACGTGACAAATTCAGGACAGTACAGGAGATGGCCATTGTCTGTTCCCTCAGTACACCATAAGGTCCTCCATCATCTATTATCATGTGAGTTGGGAGCAGGAATAGGCTGTTCAGCCGCTTGAGCCTGTCCCTCCATTCAATAAGATCATGGATGATCTGATTGTAACCTCAAATTGGCACTCCTGCCTATCCCTGATAACCTTTCATCCATTTGCTTAGCAAAAATCTATCCACCTTGAAAATATTCAAGGACTCTACTCCCACCATTGAAGACTCCTCATTTTTGTTTGAAATGAGTGATACCTGAATTTTACATAATGATCCTTCTGCTTATAGATTTTTCCATAAACATCCTCTTATTCTATGCAATGGGCTTAAATTTGTCTCTGACCATTATCTGACTATTATCCCCTTTCATTTCAAATTTATTTTTGTGTTTTTTATATGTTCCCACCAAAACTGGGCATAATTTTCTTAATGTGATCTGACAACCACACCTTAACATAATTAATTATTACATTATACTGATTGCACAGAAACCTTGGCAAATGCCCTCTATAAATTAATGTCAAATGTGTATTTTAGAGATAAAATACTGTTTTCCCGAAAAAAAATTTGGTGCATTACATTGTCGTTTGTTTCAGCACAAAGACAAGGAATGACAAGGTGAAATTGTGAGAAAATGGTGCCTAAATTGCTTGAAATAAATCAATTTAGCAGACGTGACTCATCTGTTGTTGCAGGGTTTGTTCAGAATAACAAGTGGCACAATTGAGAGTTTTCACAGATATTTTGTCAGAGTGGGCTGTCCGTTTGAAATGGCATATCTGTAAGCAAAGCACTTGACCATCCCAAGTTCATAATGTTCTTGACAAGGACACTGCAATTCTGCAGCTCAGGCTCCTTCCTTGGGTCCATGTGTACTTACTAAATAAATGAGCTCAACTGTTTCTGGTGGAGGTTATTGGTTTTTGATTTGGTTTTCACAACGTGGCTCTTAAGGTTTCGATTCCAGACCAAATTACATCAAACAGACTGATGTTTAACTGTACGGGTGTGAAGTTTTAACAGTAACTTGTTACAGCATTTCTAAGAAGCGTACAACAGTTTTTGATGAGAACCTCAGCGTTATTTTACGGGCAGACTTCTCAAGGGTGCTACTTTCGCAAATACACTTCAAAACGCCTTTGATGTAACTGTGCAGTCTGTTATACTTTGGCAAGAGGGTTGAAATGACGAGTAAAGCATTTTTCTGAACTCCTGGAATACTAGTTTTATTCAGAGGTTATTCAGTGAGATTGAAATTCGCGATAGCACATTTGGTGCATGTTTTCTCCTCATTTAGATACAACTGCAACATCTGATTGTTATTGGCGCTTAATGCCTTTTTGATTCACTTTGCAAACTCTGCTGGTTTGTAGCCCAAGGAGAAATACTTTAGCAGCTCTAAAATGGAAACAAAAATAAATGATTTAAAGACATGCACACCCTTCACAACAAACTAGAATGGTCTGCCTGGAGTATAGAAAACGCCCCAGGTGCCTTATACGGTAGTAGAGAAAAGGGGAACATCGAGTAGGAAGGCTGACTGAAAAGTTTGATCAACGAAATGATTAAAAAAAAGGTAGGGGAGGGAAGTAAGGAAGGTTTAGGGAAACGGTTCTAGAGATCGGTAGTTTACGGGAACATTAATGATCAATGATTGAGAGTCTGCACAAAAGACTAGATCGGGAAGAGCAAAGACAGTAGGACAGTGAAAGTTAGGGGATTGTAGATTTGCAAAGGGGTTTGAGGACTTAGATTTAAAACTTAATTTAATTGGCAGGAAGTGACCTGTACGTATTTCAGGACAAGAGCTAATACTGGATAAGCTACTTCTTATTTAATACGGAGTATGAAAGAAGACATTAGAAATAATCTAGTTTGGAAGTGGCAGGAACATTCAGAAGGATTGTAACCTCACTGAGGTTGCGAGAGGAGGGAGATAGACAGTTCCATGAGTTAGTACGTGGTCCTGGTAAGGTGTGGCGTTGAATGGTTTATTGAACATTCACACATTTCAGCATTGTCTGGCCCAATTACTGGGAAGGAAAAAGTCTTTGCAAGGGAATTAATGTTAATAAAGGGCAATAAGTTCTGGCTCCAGTCTTTGGTCGCAGTGCGTTTTGGCTCGGCTGTTTATTCAGGTAATCTGTCAGTTTAAGGGTGAGCAAAGAAGGCGATGCCGATAGAGATAGTTATCATCAGCACACAGCTGAACGCGTATCCAATATATACAGATATATGACAGGACACTATTCCACAGGATAGTAAGGCTTCCTGTCCTTGGGAACACTACACCCCCACACCCCTGCTGACTGACAAAACCCCACAGTAGAAAAACAGGAGGTTGGAGAAACACAAGCCAGGCAACATTAGGGGGTGAAGAGGTTGGGTATAACCTTTCTTCAGTACTAGATGTGGGGGTAAGGGGAGCATCAGAAAAAGGTTGGGAGGGGGAGGAGAGAGTGCTAGTTGGGGTGGGGAGAGTTCCAGAATGGTGAGGTGGTGGGCATGACCTGAACACCGGTAGTGGGTATGACCTGGTTGGTCCATGGGAGGAATGAATCCGGTTGTAGTTTGACTGGTCAAAACAATTCTTGTTGCAACTCATTTACCTTCTCCCTGATGAATTGTTCACAGCACCTACTGTCTGCATTCCATCTCAATACTCCTGTATGGATCAATCTTCCTTAGTGAGATTCTCCAGGAGACAGCCACTGAGGAATGGGAACACAGGAAGTCCCTAACTAGTTCCTTGTGACAAACCCTGCCAGTTCAAAAACAGGCACTGAACTACCCCATGGTGACAGTGCTCCCTGCCAAGTAGGTTTAGGATACAAAGTGTCCCTGTGCTGCCAACTCCCACCCCACCCTGGTTAGGGCATTAGTACAAATTCTTTTTGCACTTGTGACGTGACACAAACTGTATATTACTGAGGAGTGTCTCCCTTACCAGAGACATTGAAAGAATGGTGATATATTACCATGGGTAATGTCTTAGGGGTAGGGAGGTCTACTTGAGGTGGAGGTGTTCCCATGTATCTGCTGTCTTTGACCCTCGAGAGCGAAGAGGACCTGGGTTTAGAAAATGCTAAGGAGCTTTGGTGAATGTCTGCAATTCATCTTTTAGATGGTACACACTGCTGCTAGAGAGGATGTTTGTGGATGTGGTGTCAATCAAGGGGTCTGTTTTGTCCTGGATGGTGTCAAGCTTCTTGAGGGTTGTTGCAGCTGTACCATCCAGGCAAGTGATTAGAATTCCACCACACTTCTCACTTGTGCCTTGTAGATGGTGGCCAGACTTTGGGGATGTAGGAGGTGAGTTTCTCACTGCAGTATTCCTAACCTCTGACTTGGTCTTGTAGCCACTATGTTTATATGGTGAGTCTAATTGAGTTTCTGGTCAATGGGTAAATCCCAGGATCCTGATAGTGGGCATTAGTGATAGTAACACCATTGAAACTCAAAGGGCAGTGGCTAGATTGTTTCTTATTGGAGAGTCTGGTATTTGTATACTGCGAATGTTACTTGCCACGTGTCAGACCAAGCCTGGATATTGTCCAGATTTTGTTGTATCTCAACATAATTCAGAATCTTAAGAGGTGTGAATGGTGCTGAATATTTTGCAATCATCGATGAACATCCCCACCTCTCACCTTATGATGGAGGGAAGGTCATTGATGAAGTAGCTGAAGGTGGTTGGGACAATGACACTACCCTGAGGAACTCCTGCATCCATGTCCTGGAGCTGAGATGACTGACCCCCAGAACAGACAGAATCATCTTCCTATGTGTCAGGTCATGACTCCAACCTGGATTGGAAGCCAGAAAGTCAATGTAATTCTGAAAAATTCATATAAGACTTAACTGTAATTCTCTCTCTACGGATCTGCCCCCGGTCCTGGGGTATCTCTCCTGCACTTTCTATGTGTATATTGGAAATGTGATGTGTCTTACCACTATAGAAAGGAGAGGGGGAAAGGAAGAACAAAAGAAAGGTCTGGGATAGGACAGAGGACAGAGAGCATGGAACAGAAAGCAAAGGAAATAGCAATGATTATAAGTTTAAAGAAAAAGCATTTCATCCAGAATGTAAATGATAGAATAACTAACAGCTCTGTCTAAAAGCAAAAACGTGAAAAACACGGTTCAAGACTGCACAAGGCAAAGTGGAATGAGTTCATTGCATGTAACTGCTCAATTCAATGCTGAATCCAAAGGAAAATGCTGAGTTGGGAGGTGAGAGTCCTGTTTCTCATGTTTGCTGTGAATGAATTTAAGTGTTGTAGATACCTGGACAGCTACTGAAAATTATTTGTATTTACCAAATTCATCTCCACATACTTTGATACTGTCCTATCCCCCTGGTCCGGGAACTCATCACAAAAGTTTGGGACACCACCCATGCCCTCCACCTCCTCCAAGACTTTTGCTTTCTCAGCCTCCAACACCTCATTGTCACTATGGACATCCAGTCCCTATATACCTCCATCTGCCATGACCAGGGCCTCCAAGCCTTCCATTTCTTCCGATGTCTCTACCAGTACCCTTCCACTGACACTCTCATTCATTTGGGTGAACTGGTCCTCACCGTCAACAATTTCTCCTTGGATCCCTCCCACTTCCTCCAGATTCCTGTCTCTTTGTCAGTTATGTGGAACAGTTCATATTCCGCAGTTACACCACCTTTTCCTCCATTACATTGATGACTGCATCGGCGCCACCTCATGTTCCCACGAGCAGGTCAAGCAGTTCATCAACTTCACCAACCCATTCCATCCTGACTTTAAATTCACCTGGACCACCTCTGACACTTCCCTCCCCATCCTGGACCTCTCCATCTCCATCAATGGTGACTGACTCAACACTGACATTTTCTCCAAATCTATTGACTCCCACAGCTTACCTGAATTACACTTCCTCCCATCCAGCCTCCCTTATCCCCAATTCCTCCGCCTCTGCTACATCTGCTCCCAGGAGGACCAGTTCCACCACAGATCATACCAGGTGGCCTCCTCCTTTAAAAGACTGCAATTTCCCCTCCCACGGGGTTGATGATGCCCTCCAGCACATCTTATCCACTTCCTGCACGTCTGCCCTTGAATCCCACCCCTCCAACCACAACGAAGACAGAACACCTCTGCTCCCACACCTCCCCCTCACCTCTGTGCAAAGTGCAAAGGAGCCTTCCACATCCATCAGAGTTTTCCCTGCACTTCCACACGTTATTTACTGTATCTGTTGCTTCCAATGCAGTCTCTTTTACACTGGGGAGACAGGATGCCTACTTGCAGAGCGCTTCAGAGAATATCTCCAGGACACCCACACCAGCCATCCCCACTGTCCCATGGCCCAACATTTCAACTCCCCTCCCACTCTGCTGACAACATGCAGGTCCTGGGCCTCCTCCATTGCCACTCTCTCACCACGAATACCTGGAGGAAGAACGTCTCATCTTCCACCTCAGGACCCTCCAACCCCACAGCATCAGTTTCACCAGTTTCCCATTTCCTCTCCCACCACCTTCTCCCAGTTCCAACCTTCCAACTCAGCACTGCCCTCATGATCTGTCCTACCTGTCCATCTTCCTTCCCACCTATTCCACTCTACCCTCCTCTCTGACCTATCACCATTACCCCCACCTCCATCCACCTATCTATCACATTCTCAGTTACCTTCTCCCCAGCCCCACTCCCCTTCACATTTATCTCTCAGACACTTTGGCTCACAGCCTCATTCCTGATGAAGGGTTTATGCTGGAAACATTGATTCTCCTGCTACCCGATGATGCCTGACTTGCTGTGCTTTTCCACGCTCTCAACTTGTATTTACTTTGCACCATTCAAGACCTGAGCGTGTCTCAAGGTAGTTTACAACAAAATTATTTGAAGCATTGTTTTTTTTCTGTCAAGGCAAACATGCAACTAAGTTGCACACTGCAAAGAACAATGCAGTAAATGACCAGTTATGGAAATCAGTCATGTTAATTAAGTGATTCAGTACATGTTGGCATGAATTCGTTGCTGATCATTGTTTAGACATATGGCTTCATCCGCTTTGTCACCTTCTCCAGTATTTTCTTTTGAGATACAAGTTGTATATTGGAAACTGTTCCACCAATCCACACCGGTGTTTGTTCTGCCGGAACCACTTTCCATCCACATTCTAACTCCCTAGTTCCTTTCCCCCATTGGCCTGGCTAGTTTCCCCTTAATATCAAATACACTGTTCACTTCAACCGCTCCCTGTGACAGTATGTCCCACCTTTGCACCGCTATCCAGTTGAAGATCTTTTCCCCTGAATTTTTCAGTGATTAGTGCTGACCTTTAGTTTATTATCTTGGAAGTAACATTCTTTCTGTAGCTACTTTATTTTAAAAATGTCCTTATTTTAAAAGAACTTTATTATCCTTGTTTGACCATTGGTAAGATATTCATGAACTGATGCAGTAACTGCACGATCACTGATTGGTTGGTTGGCAAAGCAAGCGAGGAGAAATATGAAACGTTATTTGAAAGCAGCAGAGGTCACAACACGGGCTTCATTTCAAAACATTTATTAGAAAACTAAGACTTTGTTCATTGTTCAAGTACAACTTTTGATTGCCAGTATACAAAAAAAAGGCAATTGTAAACAAGTTCTGACGTCCATCGCGCTACAATGTAGGAGGTTGCACACATCAAGGTTACAATATGTTGACTTTTTGAAAAAAAAAATCAAGTACAAACATTTCACAGTCAAAACGACAAAAAAAAGGAACATTCCTCAGGAGACCTGTCACAGCAGCCTCTCAATTTTGTGTGTGTTTCTGTCAGTCCCTGCGCCTGTATCTCTCTCCCTGTTTGTGAGAGCTGGCGTCCACTTCCGTGTGAGAGAGATCGCCTCATCATCGGGATGGACCGACACTGTCCTCGCTAGAGGGCTCGCCAGTCTTTAGTAAACGCCGTCACTGGGGCTGGTTCGCGCCCCAGGAGGAGGCAGGAGTGAGTGACCTTTTTCGCTGTCCGCCTGCCCCCAGCACACACACACACAACACACACCCGTCCCCAGACCTCTCGGCCTACTTCAGCTTGAAGGGGGCAGGCCACTTTAGCTGATGACACAGCGGTCCTTGTCCCGGGCGTGGGTGCCGCCGAATGCCTTCTCTTTGATGTACATCAGGTCGCTGTGCACACTCGGTCTCCGGGCGAACGGCGCTACGATCCCGTACGCATCGTCGTCCTTGAGCTTGCGGCTGCGGAAGGTTTTTCGGTGCAGGATGTCACAGTACTGCACCGAGACTTTCCTGTGCAAGTCCGGGCTCATCTCACTCGGCAGCTTGGCCATGGTGAACAGGGTCTGGAACATCTCGTCCACATTACTGTTCCTCTTTGCTGAGATCTCAAAATAGGCGCATTTGGAGTCACCATCCAGCAGCCGCTGGATCTTGTCCCTGGGCACCTCCCGGTAGAAATCCCGGTCACTCTTGTTACCGCAAATGACGATCGGGACGTCAATATTATCCTTGGTCTTGTTCTTCAGGCACGACTTGGTCTCCATGATCTGCTGCTTGAGCCGCTGAACTTCCTCAAAGGAGTCCTGGTTATCCAGACTGAAGACCAGGATAAAGACATCACCTGTACCAGACACAGACAAGAACACCGTGAGTGCACGCTGACAGGCAGGAGACACAACAAATGTTTCCCGGCATTTCCCCCTTCCCCGCTGTCAGACACTCTCCCTTCAAAACACTCCCCTTTCCAACTCAAAATCCCAGTTTAAACAGACCGGATCTCTCTCTCTCTCCCCTCACGGAGGAGTTTAAAGACTAAAAACTACCAGCTCCTGCCCCTCAACAGAGCAACAACACAGAACTAACGCGAAATGTTGCGCCTCAGATTGGAAGTTGACCGGGTGGGATGGAAGGCTCAAGTTTAAACTCAAAACACAAGAGCGTGACTTTAAAGGGTTTCTGAGAAAGGGTCAGTGGACCCGAAACGTTAACTTGGCTTTCTCTCCATGAATGTTGAGTCTCGCCAGCAATTTAAGTTTGTAATTCTGATTTCCAGTAGTCCTTTCGGGTTTTTAAAAATAATTTAAATAAGTTTTTGGCTGTGCGTGGTTTGGAGGTGGAGGGAGAGTGTGGGGGTGGAGGGAGAGAGTGTGGGGGTGGAGGGAGAGAGTGTGGGGGTGGAGGGAGAGTGTGGGGGTGGAGGGAGAGAGTGTGGGGGTGGAGGGAGAGTGTGGGGGTGGAGGGAGAGTGTGGGGGTGGAGGGAGAGAGTGTGGGGGTGGAGGGAGAGAGTGTGGGGGTGGAGGGAGAGAGTGTGGGGGTGGAGGGAGAGAGTGTGGGGGTGGAGGGAGAGAGTGTGGGGTGGAGGGAGAGTGTGGGGGTGGAGGGAGAGTGTGGGGGTGGAGGGAGAGAGTGTGGGGGTGGAGGGAGAGAGTGTGGGGTGGAGGGAGAGTGTGGGGGTGGAGGGAGAGAGTGTGGGGGTGGAGGGAGAGAGTGTGGGGGTGGAGGGAGAGAGTGTGGGGTGGAGGGAGAGTGTGGGGGTGGAGGGAGAGTGTGGGGGTGGAGGGAGAGAGTGTGGGGGTGGAGGGAGAGAGTGTGGGGGTGGACGGAGAGAGTGTGGGGGTGGAGGGAGTGTGTGGGGGTGAGTCTATCCCCGCGGTCCGGTGGAGGGTGGTGTTACCTGTCAGGATGGAGAGGCGCCTCATGGCCGGGAATGGGTGGTTTCCCGAAGTGTCCAGGATGTCGAGCTGGTACACATCGCCGCGGATGCTGTAAAACTTGCGGTGGAAGTCCTCGATGGTCGGCGTGTACTGGTCCTCGAACTTGCTGTTGAGGAAACGCGACACGATGGCGCTTTTGCCCACTTTGGAGGAGCCCAGGATAACCATCCGGTAGCAGTTCTTGGCGGGAATGTTAACCTCTGGGTCGCAGGGCGACATCTTCATCATAACCAGAGGGACAGGGACAGCGAAGCTGATCTGGAGGGCAGTGCGGATGGTCCAGACACACACTCACAGAGACTGGTGGGAGGTGTTAGAGACACAGGGAGTCCGAGCAGGAGCAGGAGCTCAGCAACACAACGAGACAGTACAGAGCTCCGCCGCTTTTTATAGCGCCTGCCACTGGCGTCATTGCAGGACGCAACCGCGTGGAGCTGGTAAACAGAGGGACAGTGTGTGTCTGAGAGAGAGATACAGCACGTCAGTAAACCCTGGCCCCAGTCTCTGCAAAGGCAGCCCCAGACACTGCAGCGTGTTTGGAACTGTCCTCGGCCCGAACAGACACTCCGTTCCTCAATTCAGTCAAACCTCACAGCGTTCTGACAACTACTGACCCCCTGTCCCTCATTCACACGGAATGGGGTGGGTGGGGGTGAACGGTGCCAGTGTGTGCACAAGGCTGAAGGTTCACCCTTCCCCCCCCCCCCCCCCCCCGCCCCTCAACCCCCAGCCCTGAGATCCAAATCCTGCCCAGAATAGAGAAACTGAGAAACCTTTCCCGTGACTGGCGAACATTAAACAGTGAGGGACGTTGGGAGAAATGGTCCGGGGTTGAGGTTGGAGCTGGGGCTGAAGGAGCCGCGGTGTTATGAAGTTAGCACAAGATGACAGCGGGTTCCCAGTCCGTTGGCAAAAGTGAGGACTGCAGATGCTGGAAACCAGAGTTTAGATCAGAGTGGTGCTGGAAAAGCACAGGATCCGAGGAGCAGGAAAATCGACGTTTCGGGCAAAAGCCCTTCATCAGGAATGGGAGTCAATATCTCTCCCAGTCCGTAAACAGGCGGGAGGACTGCACTCAGCCTGCTCTTCCAATGGCACTGAATTTGGGAACCGCTCCCTCACTTTCTCATTCACCCAACGCCCACCGACCATTCCTTCGGTTCTGTTTTAAACTCTATTCTCCTTCTTTTCCCTACATTTTATTTTACAGGGGCCTCTGACTGGGGGAGGGGAGTGATAGCGAGGAAGATCTGATCCGCTATTACTGCACCTGAAGTGTTCACTCACTCTGACAGCCTGGCAGCGGAGATTCTGGTCAGGCTGTTGGGCTACGGACGGCATCACAACTCCATCTCCCATTCCCGCCCGAACCCTCCATGTTAGCGAGTGAATGGTGTTTGGGACCCCATTACCTTGAAGGGTTTGTCAGTGAGTTGTTATGGAGCGTTTTGACATTGTCCGGTTGCACATCTGCACAATGTCTTTTTATGTAATTTCATTATGATTGAGGATACAGTGACAATATCTCAAAGACTCGCCGGATTATCACAGATCTTCTGGTTGACTCAATCTCAAAAAGTCAACTGCAGAAGGAGCTCATGTACACACACGTAAATGCTCATTGCACTCCGGATGGACCCCACAGCAATTCACACGGCAGTGACTGTATCCTTTATCAAATCTCCCATGTCATCACTCAAGGTGATGCAGCTGAATGTGTGTTCCGATAAGGGGGAAATCGGTGTGGAGGTGCCGGGGTTAGACTGGGGTGGACAAAGTTAAAAATCACACAAACGGGATATTATAGTCCAACGGGTATATTGTACTTGGTGTGTGATTTTTAACTTTGTAAACCGGGTCCGTCACTGTGAACAGCAGACTCTTGGAGTGAGAGACTGTAAAAGCAGCAGCCGCAGCAATGTGTGCGTGGCCAAGAACTAACACATTGATCGCTTCTTCTACAAATGATTGGTTTATAGTCTGCAATCTGTTTATACAAGAGTGGGTATTTCCCCCCCCCCCCCTGAAGGCTGCAAGTGTAAACACGTTGCGAAGCAGGTGACCCGGGAAGATAACACACGAGGTATTCCATTTGACTTTGGGGAAGGTTGGGGTTGAGACAAGTGTCTCAATTTTGTCGCCTAAACGAAGTGATGTTATGAATATTGTGACAGTGTCCATCTCCCCTGTCCTCGGAGTTGAATTTTAAAACCGTAGCAGTACATTAAAGGACCTTGACATTGCAGTAGGATAAGGAAAAATATTGTCCTTTTAATGTCTCATGTATTATTTACAAATACGATGAGAATGAACACCGTTAAAGTAAATAAAACACGCAGAGAGTCAGTTGTTTTAAAAAATAGTCTCGCTGAATATGCACTGAAGAAAGCTTTAGTCCTATTGATATTGGTTGAACTCCCTCACACCTGCCAACATCGAGTGTCACATGAAACAATCCATTTTAACGCTGGATTTTTCACATCCGGTGTGGCTGTTCCTGATAATTCTGGAGTTTTATTTTGGGCCGGTTTTGAAATAATTGTGTCGTTTCGCGACTGCATGTGTGTCTTAATGAACACATTTAAAAAAAAGTCGACACATAATCTGCTTCATTGAACTGACCTGGTTTTTAAAAAAAATGTCTGCACGGAATATAATTGTATTTTTTTTTCAATCAAAGATGCAGACAGAATTGAGATAGGTTTTTGCTGGTGTGCAGGAATTGAAGTGAAGACAAGGATCCGTTTTGGGGCCAAACTGGGTGGATCTTCGAAGCGCTTGCCTGAAGGCTGTTTGCAGTTTATAACTTTCATGATCATTTTTCCCGCTTGCCAAGCTTTCAAAACATCACTTTTATTGAAATGAGTTTCTGCAAAAACTTGATGAATGCATCACCTCCGGTTGTTATAACCCGCTCCTCTCCAATGAGTCAAACGGATAAAGAAACAGGGTGGAACGAAGGTACTACAACAAGAAGTCATAAACTTTCACTGACCGGTGATCCTGCCTTGGCGCCGCAAGGGGGCAGCAAAATCCACCGCCTGGCGAGGAAGACCCAGTCCTAGCGAGACCATTCATTCCCATTGCCCCAAGACGATACAACTTTTATGGTGAATGTTAGGAGACATTGAGACATGAAGCGGTGTGTAAGTGACGCTGATGCACCGCATCCGGGCTGGGTCGAGGAAGGAGACAAAAAGTAATCTCAAGGTTTATTAATCTGACTCAAAGTTAAGAAGGAGGTGGCTAAAAAGAATTTAAGAGGGTTTCAACACGAGACGTAATTGGAGAGTTGTGTTTTGAGATCATAATAGAGAAGCAAGGGGGTTTTAAAATCAACTAAGACTTAGAACTTGGTGGATCACAATATAGCCATCTCTTTGATGCCTTGCTCAATATATTCAAATCCACTCCGGAGATCCCCAGGATTGACACTGACTTCCCCAGAAAGCATGGGATAAAGAGGAGACCAGACAGACTGTATAAACAGTGACAATCCAGGGTACCGGGCTACTCTCTCATTACAGTGATAACTGGTGGGGAGCTTAACTTGAGGGTCACCACACCTCAGGGTGAGGGAGAGGTTGCAAAGGTAGGATCTTTGTGGTCACCTCCACTGGTACAGGAATCGAACCTGTGTTTATTGGTATCTTACTCTGTGAGAAAAACCATTTGTCCAGCAAGCTAAAACCATCAGTCCTCCTCCCCTAAGCTAGAGGATAGTTGATAATCCTGTGATGTGGGGTTTCCCTCCAGCAGGGTACTATGCCTGATTTGCCTGATCCCTCCTGTAATGTAAAAAAAGTCAATAGGCCTGGGATATGGTAATATTGAAGAACTTAATCGATATTTATTACAACCAGCTGTTACATACAAATAGTACATTCATTGGCATGGCAGTACCTGGGTAACTAAATTGTCCAGAACAACATGCTGTGTATACCACATCATGCTTCCAAGTGGTCATAGATAAGATGGTATCTAAGACTTTTATACAGTTAGGTCACATGCTGCGATAGTGATAATATTATGAGCATCTCTCCAAAAGGTATACCCACTGTGAGACATAAGACAACAATCCTTACCTGCTTCATTCCTTATTAATGCACATGGTAATGACAGAGACTGGTGCGCTGTCCAACGTTAATTTGAAATGCATTTAGGCCAAAGTTTTGGCATTTTTACAATATGGGGCTATGGGTTAAGACCTTGAAAGTCAGATTAGTCTGAATTCTGCTAGTACAGACTAAGGGGGCCAAATAGCCTCCGGTGCTGTACATGCTTTTTATATAAATAACCTTAAAGCAAAGAAAAATGAACAGTGTTGTAATCAAATCATGATCAAACCTGCTTCCAATTACTTAAGTAAGGCTATCTCTCATCTGCTCTGAGTGAGTGAATTATGAAGCTCTTATTGCTGATATCTATTTCAAAACAATTGTAATGACTTTTAAGTGCAGCTGTAAATATGTTTTAATTGTTTTTAATTTGATGTTCCCTTCCTCCTCCCTTAGTTTTTGTTGGCCCTGAGTCAACCAAGTCCAGTTGTAGTGAGTTTTAAACCACTTGGTGGGCCATAGAAAAGCTGGATTTGGACAACACTGCTGAGCTGTCTCACTGAGCACCGTTGGTCCGGTGTTCTGGATCATCGATCAATCTACATGTGGATACACTCTGGTTCATCCCATTTCCCCCTGCCCTGTTGATTGCCTGACAGACTTTGGCAGCTTTGTCAGTTCCCTTTCCAACACAGTCCCCTGCCAAAATCTCCCCTAATTTAGTCCCTGAGGGATTGGTCATTCTGAAAAGCCTTATACCAAATATTATTAAGAAGAAACGCAGGAGGACATATGCTCAAAAAAGCTTCCATTTTTTGTAATTATCTCTCTACCTCAGTTAGTTGGTTCATAGGTCATTGCTTCACTTGCTATTCAACCTGTCAGCACTCCACTCACACCATTTGTACTATCGTTTGACCTCTCCACTGTATATGTGTCTGTGTGCTTCCCTCCACTTCACCTGACAAAAAGAGCAGCTCCCTGAAAGCTTGTGATTTCACATCAACCTGGTGTCGTGTGATTTCCGACCTTACCGTACTCCAGTCCAATACCTGCACCTTCACATCAGAAATGTACAGCAAAGCGGAAACTGTCATAGAGAGTGTAGGACAAGCTTACAGCACAGAAATCTCAACACCTCCAGGTGACATTTTACACAGTAATTCCAGAAATTCAAAGAACATCACAACCCATATGAGGAATTTAATATTTGGGAATTCGACCCAAAAGATATAGAAGCAGAATTAGGCCATTCAGTCCATCGAGTTGGTTTCGATGCAGTGTTACCCGGGTGTATGAGACAGTGTTCCCTGTCCACTCTGTTCAGGTGTTACTGGCTTTGCCTTGACATGCATCACTGTAATTTCCTGATTAAGTCTGAAAAAAGAAAGGCAAGAAAATAAGTTTAAAATTCAAACTTTTTAAACATTTTAACAATAAATTACAACAAGATTCAGACTCAGCTGGTTACATTGTGCCCTTTGTGAATCAGAAAGAATGTTTGGCATTGCACACCAAAGATTCTTGATTTTAAAGGCATCAAGGGACAGAAAGCAGAAGCGTGGTATTGAGATTGAGCCATGATCATATTGCGAGCAGGCTCAAGGGGCTAAATGGCATATTGCTGCTCCTAGTGTCTATGCATTTAGAATCCCTCAATGAAATGGCTATGTACACAACTCGCTCTGAACCCTAACTGCCAAGTGGAAAATGTGACAGGCAGTTAATGTGTAAATCCAGCAAGTCTGTAAAAGTAAGGGAACCTTAAAGACAAGATATTGTTTGTTCAAGGCAAACTGTAAAATTTGCTGGTAACTTCTGAAGCTTTGTAACTCTCAGAATTCATGTACTCTCCTTGAACTGTTTGCCAGATTTGTCTTTAAATGCATTGTTTACGTATCTGTCACTCTCCATATCTGGCCCAAAAAAATGAGAATTACTATTTCTTTCTCAGAATCCTTCCCGCCTCCTTTTACTGTCACACAGTCATTCTGACCTTCCATTTCCCCGAATTGAGGTTCATTCATGAGTCCTCACCAAGACAGCACTGTACCTCGGTCTCGTTACTGTCCTACTACTGTCTCAGGATCTGAAGCATCTCAGACAGTAAGCTGCCTTCTGTGCCTTCACAATGAATGCTCCCCAAAGATGGTACTTCAGCCCCCTTTTATTTCTCATGGAATTGTTGCCCCTTAGCTTCGTCATTTTTTTTTATTCCTTATGGGATGTGAGTGTTGCTGTCTGGACCAGTGCTTGTTGTTCATCCCTAGTTGCCCCTTGAGAAGCCTTCTTGAACTGCTATGGTCCATGTGTTGTAGGTTGACCCACAGTATCCTTAAGGAGGAAATTCCAGGATATTGAATCACTGAAAGAACGCTGATACATTTCCAACAAAAGCAGAAATTGCTGGAGAAACTCAACATGTCTGGAAGCATCTGTGGAGAGAAAACAGTCAATGTGACCCTTTTTTCAGAACTAATTGTATGCCTAGCTCTGTCTAAGCATCCGATGATGTGTATGTCCCTGTTTGTTATGATCTGCTCCACAAAACTCTGCAAAACAAAACTTCTCACTGTACTTAGGTGCATGTGACAACAATAAATCAAATCAAAAGGAAACTGTGGCATATCTGCTGAAATGAATGATAGGTGGAGCCCAGACAAAACAGCAGCTGGGCAGAAAAGAATGATTTACAATGAGTGTGGGAGAAAGAAACCTGCTAATGGTGAGCATGAGTGGGTGAGAATGGGGTGGGCCGTGTTTAAAGCAAGGCCTGGGGTTGGATAATAAACCCAGAAGGAGGTGTTCAGGCCCTAAGGTTATTGCACTTGTTATTGAGCCCAGAGGGCTGCAGGGTCCCCAGGTGGGAAAATGAGGTGCTGTTCTTCCAGCTTGCACTGAGCTTCAGTGCAGCACTGCAGCAAGCCTGAGACTGAGAGGTTGGCCAGAGAATTGGATGGTATGTTTAAAGTGGCAGGCAAATGGAACTTCAGACACAACATAGGGGTCCTGCAAAGTGGTTGCCCAATCTGCGCTTTGTCTCCGCAATATAGAAGAGACCATGTTGTAAACAGCAAATACAGTAGACTAGATTGAATGAAGTGCAGATAAAGTGCTGCTTCACCTGTGCTTGGAGCCTTGGATTGTGAGGAGGTAAATGAGCAGGTTTTGCACCTTCTGTGGTTCCAGGGGAAGGTGCCATGGGCCTGTGGTGGGAGTGGGGAGAGGGTTATTGAGAGTGAAGGAAGAGTGGACCAGGGTATCCTGGAGGGGAATGGTCCCTATGGAAGGCTGACATCATCCTCTGCACTGAGTGACTCCTTATCCTTAATTATCTCCATCCCGATTCATTTTACTCTGAGTTCACTAGCCTTCCAAGACACCTCCATCCATAAAACTCCTGATCATGTTCATAATCATCACCTTGACATTGTCACATCACTCTTATTGTCTCAATTACAGATAAGTTTCACCCTGACAACTTCCTAATATTCCTCACCACCCACTGACCCCATTTCAAACCCAATTCCTCTACATCTTCCCCTGGAGAATTACACTTTGTTCTTACAATTGGTAAAATAGTTTTGCCATGACAGATTTGTTCAGTACCTTCCTCACCTCCATTTTTGATGCAATGCCGATTTGTTACTTCAATCTATATATTGATTGGACTGACCAAACTGGTAGCAATGCGATGGAGGGGGATTTCCTGGAACGTATGAGGGATGGTTTCCTTGACCAATAAATTAAGGAACCAAAAAGAGAGCAAGCCATCCCAGACTGAGTATTGTGTAATGAGAGAGGATTAATTAACAACATTGTGGTGCGAGATCCTTTGGAGAAGAGTGACAATAATCATAGAGTCATAGAGATGTACAGCATGGGAACAGACCCTTTGGTCCAACTCATCGATATCCCAAATTAATCCAACCCCATTTGCTAGCATTTGATCCATACCCCTCTAAACCCTTCCTATTCACATACCTATCCAGATGCCTTTTAAATGCTGTAATTGTACCAGTCTTCACCACATCTTTTGGTAGCTCATACACGCACCACCTTCTGCATGATAAAGCTGCCCCTTTGGTTGCTTCTAAACCTTTCCTCTCTCACCCTAAACCTATGACATTGAGTTTTGTACTCCCCCACCCCAGGGAAAAGTCCTTGTCTATTTACCCTATCCATGCCCCTCATGATTTTATAGCCTCCAGGGAAAACAGCCCCAGCCTGTTCAGCCTCTCCCTGTAGCTCAAACTCTCCAACCCTGGCAACATCCATGTAAATCTTCTCTGATTTCTTTCAAGTTTCACAACATCCTTCCGACAGGAGGGAGACCAAAACTGCCCACTGTATTCCAAAAGTGGCCTAACCACACAGCTAGAACATGACCTCCCAACTCCAATACTCAATACACTGAAACAATAAAGACAAGCATGCCTTCTTCACTATCCTATTTACTTGTTATTCCTCTTTCAAGGAACGATGAACCTGCCCTCTAAGGTCTCTTTGTTCAGCAATACTCCCCAGGACCTTACTATTAAGTGCATAGGTCCTGCCCTGATTTGCCTTTCTAAAATGTAGCATCTCACATTTATCTAAGTTAAAATCCATCTGCCAATCCTTATCCCCTTGGCCCATCTAATTGAGATCCCATTGCACTCTGAGGTAACCTTCTTCACTGTCCTTTTGTAGAATTCTTTATTAAGATGGAGAGTGACACAGTTAAATCTGAGACTAAGGTCCTGAACGTAAAGCTAACTTTGATTGGTATGAAACAAGCTTTGGCTAGGATAGGCTGGATAAGGATACTTAAAGGGTTGACAGTGGATAGGCAATGGCAGACATTTAAAGAACGCATTGATTAACACCAACGATTGTACATCCCGGTCTGGCGTAAGAGTAAACTAGGGAAGATGGCTCAACTGTGGCTCACAAGGGAAATCAGGGATAATGTTAAAGCCAAAAAGGAGCCATATCAATTGGCCTGAGGACCGAGAGAAATTTAAAATGCAGCAGAGGAGGGCAAAGAGTTTAATTTGGAAGGGGAAGATAAAATATGCAAGTAAGCTTGTGGAAAACATAAAAACTGACTGCAAAAGCTTCTAAAGATATGTGAAGAAAAAAAGACTGGTGAAGACAAATTTATTCCCTTCCAGTTAGAATCAGGTGAATTCAAAATGGCCAACAAAGAGATGTTAGATCAGTTGAACAAATGCTTTGAATCTGTTTTCACTAAGGAGGACATGAATAACCTTCTGGAAATGCGAGGGACAGAGGGTCAAGCATGAAGGAGGAACTGAAGGAAATCCTTATTAGTCAGGAAATGTTATTTGGGAATTTGGTGGGATTAAAACCTGATAAGTCCCCAGGGTCTAATGTTCCGCATCCCAGAGTACTTAAGGATGTGGCATGGAAATAATGGATGCATTGGCGATCATTTTCCAACATTCTGTAGACTCTGGAAGAGTTCCAATGGATTGGAGCATAGCTAATGTAGCCCCAATTTTTTAAGAAAGAGGGAGAGAGAAAACGGGGAATTATAGGCCAAGTTAGCCTGACATCGGTGGTGAGGAAAATGCTGAGTCAATTATTAAGGGTGTAATAACAGCTTTTGGAAAGCAGTGTCAGAATCAGTCCTAGCCAGCATGGATTCACTAAAGGGAATCATGCTTGGCAAATCTTCTGGAATTTGAGAATGTAGCGAGTGGAGTGGACATGGATGAATCCGTAGATGTTGTATATCCGGAGTTTCAAAAGACTTTTGACAAGGTTCCACACAAGAGATTAGTAAGGAAAATTAAAACTCATGGTATCGGAGGTAATGTATCGACATGATAGAGAACTATTTGGCAGACAGGAAGTAGAGAGTTGGAATAAGTGGTCCTTTTCAGAGCGGCAGGCAAAAAGCGAAAGCTGCATGTATCATCTTCAGTGCTGCGAACACTCATTCACTAATTCAAGCCCACCTCTGGCACACTCTATCCAATTGAACCAGGCTGCAAGATGAGGTATTGCTCCTCCAATTTGTGTTCTCATTCGTTGTGGCAATGGAGGAGGCCAAGGATGGGTGCCGGAAAGGGAATGGGAAAGGGGAATTAAAATGGACGGTGACTGGGAGGTCAGGTCGTCTCCTGCCAACCAGATTGTTTGAGATCAGTGAGATACCTCTTGATGGGGATTAATACTGGGCAATGGTGCAACGCCTAGTCATGGGGAAAAAATCTGGACATCAGTGAGATGCCTATTTCCAGGGATTAATTCAGGTTAGTACTGGGATGTGTATTTATGGGGCTTAATGCTAGGTATTGGTGAGATGCCTATTTTTGGGGTAAATGCTGTGCAGATGCGACATACCTGTTCTCCGGGATTAAATCTAGGCAGCAGTGAGTTGTTGATGTACTAGACTGTGGTAAAATACTTATTTTCTGGGATTAATGCTGGGCAGCTCAGCAGTAGTGAGATATCTATTTACGGGGATTAATGATAGACAGTAGCAAAACATCTGTTTATGGGATCTTTCGTACACAGTACGTAGATGTCTATTTATGGGGATTAATGCTGGGCAGCAGTGAAATGCCTATTTATGGAGAGTTCATGGAGGTTTTCAAAATCATTAGTGGGCTGGGTGGAGTAGACGGGGGAAAAGGGTCCTCACTTGCAAAACGAACAAGAATGAAAGGGCATGGATTTAAAGTGAATTGCAAATGAAACAAGAGTAATGTGAGAAAAAACTTTGGTTACAGCACCATGAAGGATCTTTCTATAATAAAGGCACTGCATAAATTTAGCTGATCTCTTTGAATTCAATCCCCATCTTATGTTATTACCTTCTCAGAATCCTGAGATCACCATGCTGTGTAGATCTGTTCCAGATGAAGAACGCTTGTCATAAAGTGAACATATTCCCCGGCCCTCTCACACAAGTTAATTTGTGACACTCCCCTGGGATAACCAAACGCATCCCTGTGTAATTCTGCTGCTGGCAGATGTGGACAGAGAGAATGTTGCCTATGATGAGTAAGATGAGAAGTGATGTAATCAAGACGTGGGGAAATGATGTTTCTATGAAGTCTCACTTCATTGTGTAGACAGTGCATTATAAATGAAAGTTATTGTTGTGGCATTCTGCCTGAAAGCATTTTTGGGCATCAGGAAGTATGTGTGCAGGACATTGATGAAGGGCTTTTGCCTGAAACGTCAATTTTCCTGTTCCTCAGATGCTGCCTGACCTGCTGTGCTTTTCAGCACCACACTCTCGACTCTAATGTCCAGCATCTGCACTCCTCACTTTCTCCCTAATAAAGGTTACTGTAGGACAGGTTGCCCCTATTCAATGGCTTGTCTTGCTGACTCTCATTTCATTTCATTTCTTCAAAAGCCCTTTAACGCTTTTAATTTTCAGCTGATGAGTGTGATATTAAAAACTAACTGTGTTAGGACACAGTGCTGAGGGCTTTTTTGTTGTCATATGTCATTAAAGCAAGGAAGGAAGGTGTCGAAGCTCTGTCTACCTTCACAATCTTATCTCATGCAAAGATTAGAAATATTATTGGAAATGTACCTGCAACTGTGTATTCTGCAACTTCTTTCCAATAATTTGCATTCAGCTCTTCTGCTGCCGGAACTCCCATCTTCATCATTGTTACCCCTCCCTTTGAACTCCACCGTTCCCCTGGCCAGTCTGCCCTTTAACCTCAAACTCATCCAAACATGGTTACTTTTATCCTAAATTGAACCAAGTCCTGTTCACCTGTCACCCCTGGGCTCACTGACTTACATTGCTCCCTGTCTGGCACTGCCTCCATTTTAAGATTCTTGCTCATTTCCAACTCACACCCCCTATGGTCTCAATGACCTCTCCCTATCTCTGAGATTTCCTCCAGCCCTATATTCCTCTAAGATCTTCCTAAGCCTCTATTTCTGGTCCCTTGCAAATCCACCATTTTATCCACAACCATTGGCAGCTGTGCCTTCTGTAGCTAAGGTCCTTGGCTATGGAACCTCTTTAAACATATTTCGTCACATCTCCATTAAGACACAGTGTTATATAACATATGTATCACATACTGTTTCTCCTAATCTCTCTTTCCCTCCGTCAATGGCACTGGCACTCTTCCATCTGTGTAAGATGATGGTATGCTGCAAGTCAAATCCATTAGCAATGGGGCAGGGCGCAGTTCATTGAATGACTGATGTGCCATTTATGAAGTGATTGTCAGGTTTTGTTGGTGCTGGTGATCGCCATGGTGATTCATACTGTCCCACAGGCATGTCACCATTTCCTTCTCTCATTGGCTAAAGTGGGATGATTGGTGTTTAGGTTCTTTTATCCAGTTACCGGAGAAGTGAAGCTTTGGGCCTCATACTGGTTTTCACTGAGACGATCCTTAGGTTTGCGATCATAGAATCCCTACAGTGTGGAAAAAGGCCATTCAGCCCATCGAGTCCATACTGACCCGCCTAAAAGCATCCCAACCATACCTACCGTACCTACCCTATCCCTGTAACCCTGCATTTCCCATGGCCAATCCACCTAGCCTGCACATCTTTGGACTGTGGGAGGAAACCAGAGCACCCCCCAGAGGAAATCCATCCAGACACGGGGAGAATGTCTCCCCACAGACAGTCCCTCGAGGGTGGAATCAAACTCAGATCACTGGTGCTGTGAGACAGCAGTGCTAACTACTGAACCACTGAGCCAGCCAATAGATTCCCATCCTGTGAACATACCTGATTCAGCATACCCACCTCAACTAGAGAAATGCTGACATACTCAGGAGATTTGCCTTTAAGTGGACTACCGCAGCCATGATCTTCAGATGCTGAGAAAGTTCCCCAAAGAGTGAGAATGCTCGCTGCTGAGCTTCATTTCCTGGAGGCATATCATGCAACAAGGGTCTTGAGAACACAAGCCCTCCAGTCACCATCTCGGTGCTCAGAGATACCTGGATCTTATTCTGTGCAAGTCTCTTGAGCCAACCAAAGATGGCAGCTCTTTTCCTGATGTGTATTAAATGTTCTGCATCAAGGAACAGATTGTCTGTCACTGTCAACCCAAGGGTAGCACAGTTTGCTCGCCATTTCTAGTTTGGGTTATTGAGTGTAGCAAAGGGTACAGAAATGCCCCGTGACCATCATTTTCTTGATATTCAAAGTGAGGGAAAGCAAGACACAGACAATCCAGCCGTCTCGGTCACTAAGTTGCCCAGAAAGTGTCTAGCATGGTATCATCGATATCGTGGTGCTCTCCGATGAAGATCAGCTGTGTGCTTTTTTAAGATTAGATTACTTACAGTGTGGAAACAGGCCCTTCGGCCCAACAAGACAACACCGACCCACCGAAGCGCAACCCACCCACACCCATTCCCTAAATTTCACCCCTTCACCTAACACTACGGGCAATTTAACGTGGCCAATTCACCTAACCTGCACATCTTTGGACTGTGGGAGGAGACCGGAGCACCCGGAGGAAACCCACACAGACACGGGGAGAACGTGCAAACTCTACACAGACAGTTGCCTGAGACGGGAATTGAACCCGGGTCTCTGACACTGTGAGACAGCAGTGCTGACCACTGTGCCACCATGCCACCTGTTTTGCCGTAGTTTTCAGTCTGGACAAATGGTGGAGCTTGCCTTGTTTGGCTTTTACATCTGTAGGCAGGCCAAAGATCAGGACCATGAAAAGCAAGATGGGAATAGGGCACAGCTTTGCTTCGTCGCACTCTTCATTCGGAAATTGTTGGAAGTGGTGCCACCAAACTGGACAGCTCAGGACACATTGTCACTGCTGTGAAGGAACTTGGCATCTTTCAATGTAAGATAAATGTCGTTTAAGTACAATATTGTGATGATGCAAGAACATGAAGAAAATCAGGGACATTCCTTACATGTTACCCAAAAATGTTGACTTTAGAGAGAAAGGAGGAGGACATGCCCTCATTGACATCAACGGAGCAGAGATCGAGAGGGTGGAGAAGGTCAAGTCCCTCAGAGTGACAATAACCGACAACCTGTCCTGGACTTTCCACGTAGATACGACAGTTAAGAAGGCATAATAACTGCCTCAGGCAGCTCAGGAAATTCAGCATGTCCATAAGGACCTCAACAACTTTTACGGATGCACCATAGAAAGCATACTGTCCAGGGGCATCATGGCCTGGTACGGCAACTGCTCTGCCCAGCACCGTAAGAAACTACAGAAGGTTGTGAGCACAATCCAGACCATCACTGAAGCCAACCTCCTATCCATGGACTCCATTTACACTTTGCGTTGCCGTGAGAAAGCTGCCAACATCATCAAATGTCCCTCCCATTGCCAGCTCTCCTATAACCCCTTCCATCAGGCAGAAGATACAGAAGCTTGAACACATGCACCAACAGGTTCAAGAACACCTTCTTCCCTGTTGTCATTAGACTGATGAATGGACTTTCAAATTTCAATTATTGTTAACTTTGTTTTGTCCATTTCCTGTGCAGTGTAACCTGTGTGCCTCACTCTGTCAAGGCACCCCATGAACTGTATGTCCTTGTTTGCTCTGATCTGCCTGTACTGCTCGCAAACAAAGCTTTTCACTGTACTTAGGTACATGTGGCAATAAATCAATCAATCAACAAATAAATAAATAAATAAATCAAAGGATCCAACCTGATCAGGATCTGAATACAAATGTTAACAAACTGCATTTCTGTCACATTGTTTTCTGAAGATCAACGGCTGCTTTGCTGGCATCACTGCCAGCAGCACCTGGGTTCACTTGAACTGCACACAATCTCCAACTGCAAAATGTTGGAAAATTACCCACAATGTATATCAAATGCACCCTCTCAATGAGCTAGGCTATTATCAAAAAAATGGAGTTAGAAAACATCCTCTGTCATGTTTCTTCCCACACATTGTGTTTAGAATTCTTTCCTTCCCACTTCTTTCTCTGGGGGGTAAGTTAGACAACTATTAAAATGGGCAGTGTGTCAAACAAGGGAAGGCTCTCACGCTATTTCTTTCAGGCTGTATTTTTTATCCTTTGTCCTTCCACACTATTTCTCCAACTTGCCCCTTGTTGTGCAATTTTTCTGTTTTTATTATTTCTCTTTTATATTCATTTAATCCTTTTTTCTCTCTCACTTCATGATTTTTCTCAGAAACTCTTTTCTCCCGTTTTGGATCTGCTTCCTGTGACTTTCGCCCTTGACATTTTCAGTTTCTCTGCCCCGTCATTTCTCTGAATCGTTGATCACTTTGCTGTTCCCTCAAATCTTTGTTTCTTTGTGATTTTTCTCTGAAATTCTTTTCTCTCGCTTTGCATGGTTTCCTGTGATTTTCATCTTTTGACATTTTCCGTTTTTGTGATCCCTGTCTGTTCTTGGAATCTTTGATCTCTTTGTCACTCCATCAATTCTTTACCTCTCTCCACTGCTTCTCAGATCCTTCTTTCTGTCCTATGGTCTTTATTTTCTTTTACAACAACAACCTGAATTGATATAACACTCTGAATCAAGGAAGAGCTCCAGAGGTGCTCAACAGATCTGTTCACATGCAGAAGCTGGCATTAAGAGCTGAAGATTGGGTGAGATAACCAGAAACTTTGTCAAAGGGCAAGTGGGCAAGCTAAGAGGTTTAGTAAGAAAAACTCCAGAATTTAGGATTAACTGGAAGATTACTCGAGAGTTAAAGCAGAAAGTAAATATTATTTTAATTCTATTTACCGAAGTTTACTTTACTATCTGATCTGGAGACTGCATGCTGTCAGATTGGTTCATGTCCTTGGTGTACTGTTCTTTACTTAAGTACCTGTGAAGTATAATTGCAATTCAGGTCAATCTCCTCATGGTACCATGGAGGTGTCAATGAACACAAGGGAGTTCCTCTTGAATTGCACAGGAGAAAATGTGGTGTCTGGCTTCAAAAAAGGCAACAATGATGAACTGGTGACTATACGCCCATTCATTTTAGAGTCTGTATGTCTGCAAATTATAGATTTATCTATAGGAAAACAACTCTATCAATGGCAGTCCCAGTTTCAAATCCAGCCTCAGGTAACTGGCTGTGTGGAGCTTGCACATTCTCCCCGTGTCTGCATGGGTTTCCTCTGGGTGCTCAGGTTTCGTCCCACTGTCCAAAGATGTGCAGGTTAGTTAGATTGGCCATGCTAAATTGCCCATTGTGTCCAGGGATGAGCAGACTAGGTGGGTTGGCCATGGGGAATGCAACTTTACAGTGATAGAGTAGAGGGGTGGGTCTGGGTGGGATGTTCTTCAGAGGGTCGGTGTGAACTCGATGGGTTGAATGGTTTGCTTCCAAACTGTCAGGATAATATGGTTCTATGACAATTCCAATTTGAAGATTCTGCATGGTCAAACCCAACTATCTGCTCCTCCGTTCCTGACCATACTCTCCTGCCAATTTCCCAGGGGCTAACCTCTTCAATTTCCAACCTGTAGCCCTCAACACAGTCATCATTCTCCACTGGAACTCTATCAGGGCTCTCTACATCCCTCTTTCCTCCAAAACCTCCCTTCACAATTTCTCTTCATTCGCAGAGCCCAGAGGTTAGGAGCATCGGGTCAGCACAGTTGAAGCTGGTTTCTCATTCTTCTCTTCTGTTCTGCCATGTTGAAACACACAAGCCATCATCCCTTATGGGATGGAAGACCATTGACATATCTGCTTGGTCCAGGAGCGTGCAGCTTGGGAGAATGCTTGTTTCTACTCACTGTCGATGTGACCCATGGGGATTCTGTGGTTGTATACCAAGACTCTTCATTCATTGGCGATAAAGGATTTGGGGCTAATTTGTGTTTAATGTTGCTATTCAATTAAATTCAATGCATTATAGTAAATTTCCATCTGGTATGTGGATTAAAACCACCAATGTGGCAGGGGAATAGGGCACAGTGTGGCTGGGAGCAAGGTTCAGTCAGCTATAAAAGGAATGCTAAGACAGATCAGCAGGTGGAGAAGACATGGGCAGGATAACGCACATGGGAGGACCAGAAAGCTAAACTTTGTTAATGTTAATGCAGCCAACTGTTAAGGTGGATGAACTTATAGTATTGATCAGCAAGTGGGAATATGATATTGTTGCAATCACTGAGACTGGTTGGAGGAAGGACACTACTGGCAGCTCAACATTTCAAAGTATAAAAGTTTCAAGCATGATGGGGCAGGGGGTGATATAAGAGAGCCAGGGGCATTGCATTATCAATAAAGGAGACCATCACTGCAATAATGATGGAGGGTGTTCTCGAAGGCTCTTCAAATGAAGCCATCTGGCTCGAGCTTAGACTTTTAAAAAGGGACAATTACTTTGCTGGGATTATACTACAGACCTCCCAACAGTCAGAGGGAGATAGAGGAGCAGATATGTAGGTAAATTACAGGAAGGTGTGAGTAGCATAAGGTTATAGTTGTAGGAGATTTCATATTTCCTAATATTAACTGGGGTTGCCTTTGTGTTAAGGGGTTAAATAGTGTGGAATTTTTAAAGTGCATCCAGAAAAGGTTTTTGTGCCAATACGTAGATAGTCCAACTAGAGATGGGGCAGTGCTAGACCAGTAGGCAGTCAAGTAGCTGAAGTTTCCCTCAGTGAACATATTGGGATAGTGACCATACGCCTGTAGGTTTTAAAGTCATTATGGAACGAGGTAAGGATAGTGCAGAAGTTAAATGTCTACGTTGGGAGAAGCCCAATTTTAATATCATTAAACAGAGACAGGGAACAGTTACTTGCAGGTAAGATTATATTTGGAAAGTGAGAGTCTTTTAAAAGTAGTAGAGTGAGAATTCAAGGCCAGCAAGTCCAGGAACCCGGGATGTTAAAGGGATAATGAGAGTTTGGTAAAGAAAAAGAAAAAAGCATATGTCACATCCAGTGCATTGAAACAAGGGAGGCCTTTCTAAAGTATCGTGTATTTAAAAAAGAAATTAGGAAGGCAAAGAAGTATCCTTGCCAGATAAGATTAAGGAAAGCCCCAAGCCATATATTAAATTTGTTAAGAGTGAAAAGATTACCAGGGAAAGAGAGGGGTCGATTAGCGATCAAAGAGGCAATCTGTGCTTGGAGCTGGAGGATGTGGGGGAGGTCTTAAATGAATATTTCTCATCTGTACTCTCAAAGGAGAACACCTTTGCAGCTTGAGACTTTACTTGGGATGATGAGGTTCGAGATTATTTTAAGATTAGTAAGTGGGATATATTAAACGTTTTAGCAGGCATAAAGGTGCATAACTCCTCAGGACCTGAAGAGAGGTATTCCAGGAGGTAAGAGAGGAGATTGCTGGGATCCTGGTGAAGATATTCAATACTTGCTGGCTACAGCTGAAGTGCCTGATGACTGGAGTATAGCTAATGTGATTCCTTTGTCCAAGAAGAACAGCAGGAATAGGCCTGGTAATTACAGATCAGTTCATCTGACGTCAATGGTAGAGAAATTATCGGGAAAACTCCATACTTGGCAAGACAGGGATTGGTCAGGGATAGTCAGCACAGATTTCTTCTGAGGCGATCCTGTCTGACTAACAGAGTTGTTTGAAAAGGTGACTAAATATGTTGTTGAGGTGGTGCGAAAAATAACAAGAAAGAAAAATCACAACTGAGCTGGGCTAGGCTAGACTGGGCTGGTCTGGGCAGGGCTGGCCTGGGGTAGGATGAACTGGGCTGAGCTGGTCTGGGCTGGCCTGATCTGGGCTGAACTGGGCTGGGTTGGGCTGGGCTGGGCTGCACTGGACTGGACTGGGCTGGGCTGGACTGGGCTAGGCTGGACTGGATTGGGCTAGGCTAGGCTGGACTGGGCTGGGATGATTTGCTTTCCCAAAATGCAGCACCTCACATTTATCTGAATTAAACTCCATCTGCCAGTTCTCAGCCCATTGGCCCATCTGGTCGAGATCCTGTTGTAATCTGAGGTAACCCTCTTCGCTGTCCACTGCACCTACAATTTCAATGTCATCTGCAAACTTACTAACTGTACCTCTTATGCTTGCATCTAAATCATTTATGTAAATGACAAAAAGTAGAGGGCCCAGCACCGATCCTTGTGGCACTACACTGGTCACAGGCCTCCAGTCTGAAAAACAACCCTCCACCACCACCCTCTGTCTTCTACCTTTGAGCCAGTTCTGTATCCAAATGGCTAGTTCTCCGTGTATTCCATGAGGTCTAACCTTGCTAATCAGTCTCCCATAGGGAACCTTGTCGAACGCCTTACTGAAGTCCATATAGATCACATCTACTGCTCTGCCCTCATCAATCTTCTTTGTTACTTCTTCAAAAAACTCAATCAAGTTTGTGAGACATGATTTCCCATGCACAAAGCCATGTTGATTATCCCGAATCAGTCCTTGCCTTTCCAAATACATGTACATCCTGTCCCTCAGGATTCCCTCCAACAACTTGCCCACCACTGAGGTCAGGCTCACCGGTCTATAGTTCCCTGGCTTGTCTTTACCGCCCTTCTTAAACAGTGGCACCACGTTTGCCAACCTCCAGTCTTCCGGCACCTCACCTGTGACTATCAATGATATAAATATCTCAGTAAGAGGCCCAGCAATCACTTCTCTAGCTTCCCACAGAGTTCTCGGGTACACCTGATCAGGTCCTGGGGATTTATCCACCTTTAACCGTTTCAAGACATACTGCACTTCCTCCTCTGTAATCTGGACATTTTGCAAGAGGTCATCATCTATTTCCCTACATTTATATCTTCCATATCCTTTTCCACAGTAAATACTGATGCAAAATACTCCTTTAGTATCTCCCCCACTTTCTGTTGCTCCACACAAAGGCCGCCTTGCTGATCTTTGAGGGGCCCTGTTCTCTCCATAGTTACCCTTTTGTCCTTAATATATTTGTAAAAACCCTTTGGATTCTCCTTAATTCTATTTGCCAAAGCTATTTCATGTCCCCTTTTTGCCCTCCTGATTTCCCTCTTAAGTATACTCCTCCTTCCTTTATACTCTTCTAAGGATTCACTTGATCTATCCTGTCTATACCTGTCATATGCTTTCTTCTTTTTCTTAACCAAACCCTCAGTTTCTTTGGTCATCCAGCATTCCCTATACCTACCAGCCTTCCCTTTCACCCTGACAGGAATATACTTTCTCTGGATTCTTGTTATATCATTTCTGAAGGCTTCCATTTTCCAGCTGTCCCTTTACCTGCAAACATCTGCCTCCAATCAGCTTTTGAAAGTTCTTGTCTAATACCGTCAAAATTGGCCTTTCTCCAATTTAGAACTTCAACTTTTCGATCTGGTCTATCCTTTTCCATCAATATTTTAAAACGAATAGAATTATGGTCGCTGGCCCCAAAGTGCTCCCCCGCTGACACCATAGATACGATTTTGAAGGGAATAAGAAGTTTTTTCTCTAGTGTGAAGGCGAACATTTACCTATCAACGAAAATATCTGGGAAGAGCAGTGAAGTCCTACATTACAGTAAAGGCACAATGAAGAGAAATTGCTCCTGCAGTTTTTGTCACATTGCAATTTTTGGGAGCTTCCTGTGTACTAATTGTTGTCATAATTCCTACATTATCACAGTGATTACACTTCATACATACTTCAATCGTTGTGAAATATTTGCTACATTATAATGTTGTGAAAGTCATAATATAAATCAATGATTTTTAAAGAAGGTTTCAAATACGTAGTTCCAAATGAGTTTCAGTAACAACAACAAGATACATTTATAGAGCGCCTTTCAGAGGAACGTGGTGCATCTGTAGCTGAAAGCCTGCAGTGGTCGAGAGACTAAAATTGGGCTGTCAAATAAAGGAGAATCTGTGACAGGGAAACAAAGTTGTGGTTTATCTTTGCACTCCAGAATAGTCCAGGGACAATATGCAGTTTTAACGGACGAGAGTAGATTCCAATAACCTCTTGTGTAGTTCAGGTGATTGTAATGGGAGATGGCAAGATGGGTTGTCTTTACAAGTCTGCATCTTTTGGTCGTAACAGAGCAGAGGTCATACTGACTGCCAGAGTGGTTATCAACCATATACTGAAAATATTTCATAAATGCAAGGTTATTTTCAACACAGTAATTAAACCGTGGGATGTATCATAAGGGGGTTTGACTACAAGTCAAAATAAATTATTCTAATCCTTATTTTTGAATTCTTCCATTGCCTCATTCTCTTCTTATCTCTGTAAATCTGTGATAGCTTTCCAATCATCAGAGATCGGTGCACTCCCCTGGCTCTCGTTTCTACAGTATCCCAGTTTTAACTATGCTTCAGAATTGTCTTCTGAAACTACTTTGCCTCATGTTCCTCTTTTAAATCACCCCTTAAAGGCCGTGCTTTGGCCAAGTAGTCTTAGTCATCAGTCTTAATATCTTCTGGTATGGCTATTTGGTAATGGTCCTGTGAACCACCTTGCAATATAGAGGCACTATATAAATGCAAGTTGTTGATTCAGACATCCTTTGGAAAGCCATGCTTGGGATAATATCGACACAGAAATTTAAAAAGAAATCATTGATTTATATTGTGTTTTTCGCCACATTACAATGTACCAAAATATTTCATAACCATTGACATACATTTGAAATGTAATTCCTGAAGAAGGGCTCATGCCCGAAACGTCGATTCTCCTGCTCCTTGGATGCTACCTGACCTGCTGCGCTTTTCCAGCAACCCACTTTCAGCTCCATTTGAAATGTAATGACTAATAATAGTCTGCCTCTGCCTCTCAAACGTTTTCTCTGCCTTTAAGACCATGCATTGAAACATGCCCCTTTGACCAGATTTTCAGTCATCTGCCTTAACACCTCCTGAAATGTTTTGCTCGTGCATTTTGTTTAATAATCTCCTTATGAAGTGTTTCAGCAATGTTTGTTACATTAAAGGTGCTACATTAATGTAAGTTATTGTTATAATATACAAATTTCCTTTCTTGTTGAATACTCATTGTGTCTGCACATTTCACACTAAACATTTTCTAACATCCTCAGTTTATCCATGTGTATTTGTTAGAATCACCCCCACACTAGCCAATTGGTTTAGCATCACAGCAACATCAACGTTATTATCATTATTATCCATATCTTTGTGAGAATACCAGATACTACAACCTTGCAAAAAACCATTAGTCACTTCCGCAGACAGACAAATGATCCAGTGCCCATTTATCATTGGCACTTTTTCACAGGCAAGATGGGCTCACAAGTCAGTGAATCGATTTTGTCACAAATTCAGTCTTGTATTTTCTTTTCCATCCAAGATTGGAAATTTGCAGTAAATAACTCTCGAAAGACAGATGGGAGAAAATTATTGGACAGCCAGAGAAGTCTTTTTTTAAACAATAAGAGAAAACTGATTGTGTTGTTACAATATCTTGGGCACAATTTGAGAACTAAGATATAGGTTTAGGACGAGGCCACTCAGCCCTCAAACCTGCCCTGACATTCTATAAGACAGATCTGTTGATCTGTCCTAGGTCTTAACTCCTGGTAAGTTCTAGCTTCTCAGAATTGGCAGAAAGTGAGGGCTGCAGATGCTGGACATCAGAGTCAAAAAGAGTGGTGCTTGAAAAGCAAAGCCGGTCAGGCAACTTCCAAGGAACAGGAGAGTCGATGTTTCGGGCATAAGCTCCTCATCAGGAATGTGATGAAGAAGTTATGCTGGAAACGTTGACTCTCCTACTACTTGGAGGCTGCCTGACCAGCTGTGCTTTTCTAGCACCACACTTTTTGACTCAGTTCCTCGGAGCCCTCAACTCCCCGATATATCAAAAATCTATCTCTCTCCTTTTTAAATACTTTCAGTGATATAGCTTCCACAACTCTCTGGAGTAGAATATTCCAGATATTTTGATTTGACTTGATTTATTATTGTCACTTGTACCTAGGCACAGTGAACGTTTTGTTTTGTGTGCAGTACAGGCAGATCTTACTGTACAGGGTGATAGAACACAGTGATAAATGCAATGTCACTGCTGCAGAGAAGGTGTACAAAGAGTGAGATCAACATTGAGCGGTCCATTCAGAAGTCTGATAAAAGCAGGGAAGAAACTGTTCTTGAACCTGTTGGTAGATGTGTTTAAGCTTTTGTATTGTCTGTCCAATGGAAGAGATTAGAAGAGATTATAACCAGGGAGGGCAGTGGTCTTTGATTATGTTGATGCCTTCCTGAGATAGTGAGAACTATAGATGGAGTCAATGGATGGAAGATTAGTTTGTGTGAGATATTCACCATTCTCTGAGAGAAAGAATTCCTTTGCATCTCAGTTCAAGATTCCTCTACCATTTTAACATCTACTTTAGCAAGCACCATCAGAATCTTGTCTGCCTCAGTAAGATCATCTCCTCATTGTTCTAAATTCCAGCAAATAAACCTTTCTTGATAAGTGAACCTCTTCAATCCAGGAATCAACCTCGTAAATGACCTTTTAACTTGCCTCCAATATCAGCGTATACTTTTTTAAAATATGGGAACTAAAACTGTTGTAGGCGTGGTCTCACCGACTCTGAAGATTTTGCTATTTTTAACCTCCAACTCCCTCACAGTAAAGGCTCAAGTTCCATTGACCTTTTTAAATTCCTTGCTGCCCCATATGCTGTTCATGTGTCATACACAGGAACACCCAGATCCCACTGCGCTGCACTGTTTTGAAATCTCTCTCCATTTAAATAATAGTCTGCCTTTCCATTCTTCCTACCAGTGTGCATGACCTCACACTTCCTTGTATTAAACTTTATCTGCCAAGTTTTTTGCCTGCCTACTCAATCTATCCGTATTCCTCATTATGTCCTAATCACAACATGCCCTCCCACCTAATTTTTGAATCCTCAGCAAATTTGGATATATTATCTCTGAGTCATTAATATAAATAGTAAATTTTAAAAATCCCAGCCTATGTGTTCACAAATCCTCACTCCATGCAAAGATATTAGCCCCAATTCTATGAGCTCCTATCTTGCACAGTAACCTTTTATGTGACACCTTATCAACTGGGTTCTGAAAATTCTAGTACACATTTACCAGCTCCCCTTATCAACTCTGCTTGTTATATCTTCAAGCGAAAAGTGTATCATGTGGCCACATTCTGGCGCCATATTGGATTACAGAATAAATTGCTGAATAAATTATGCAAATCGCAAAATACTGAATAAATTAATGTTAAATTGATCTAACTAAAACTGAAACAGCTTCAAATGTTCACCTTTCCCTCTCTGTAGCCTTCACTCTTTCTGCTCCTCTAGCTGCCACCATCCGACATCACCCCTGGGGTCCTGGCAGTGTGCTCCTTTCCTGCCACCATCGACACCATCATTGTACGACAATCTTCAGTGTAGTTTGCTCCCATTCTGCTGCCTCATCCCCCTTGGCATATACCTGCATTTGAGTAACTATCAAATTTCAAGTCCATCACTGACAGATATAAGTGAACTCAACATATGAATTAAGAGCAGGAATAGGCCATTCAGCCCCTCAAGCCTGCTCCAGCATTCGATGAGATTCAAAAAGGCTTATTTTCAGTGTAAAAGACTTCTCTACTGACCTGACCTATCTTGGAAATTGCACATACTTTGGCCACAATGACGCAACAATTCATGTAATGTGCCTTCAATATAGTAAAACATCCCACAATAGTTGCAAGAGTGTTGTCAAACAAAGGTTGACACGATGCCAAATATGACAATATTGGAACAAACTTGGCTGAATCTGGCAAATGAAGCAGCTTTTAAAGAATGCCTCAGAGAGATGGAGCAGTTCATGAAAGGACTTTGAGGACACAGAGTGCAGGCAGTTCAAAGCAGAGACGGCGATGGTTCAGCAATTAAAAGGGGTGTCCGAGAGGTTTAACTTGGAGCAGCACAGAGATCACGGTGTGTCACGAGGTTGGAAAACCCAACACATATTGTTATGTGGAAAGGGATAATAGAACAACCTTATTATCCGCAGTTCATTAGACAGTGGAAAAGAATTTTTCAAACATGAGGGTCAGGGTAGGGATGCAGAGAATGCCAAACAGGCTTGTAGTCAATCAGCTGCTGACTTGTCACCACACCAATGTTTCTCGAACCTAGTTCTTATTTTCCACTGACTTGGTAAACATTGTCAAGAATTTCAACACAAGTAAAATGGGCACCACATTAGGAAGTGAGACTTTCAACTATTATTCTGTCAATTTCAGTAAAAAGAAAAGTGGTGAAAAGTCAGCTACTAATTCAACAGATGTCTATTTCATACAGCTGACATTAATATCATCCTCATGGTGAAACTAACAAAAAAAACATCATTGCCTCTGATTGCACTAGTGCCTTATGCTTAAAATTGACAAACTAAATATCTATCTCTCTATTCTTACACCTGAAATAAATTAAATAAATTAATGAATACACTTGGTTTAAAGCATTAAGATCTCATGTAATCAGCGTCATATCTGAAGCAGTTAAACAATGCAATTTCAGCATGTACAATGATAGTTCTCCACTGACCTGAGAACATCACACAACGATCCAAAATTGAACAAAAGCTGAATAAGAACCAAAATAATTCAACATTTTTTAATCAAAATATCCAGTAAATTGCTCAGTGTGACCAATTTTCTAAGAATCACTACTAAAATACTAAATTGACGTACAAAAGAAGTGACATTCAGACTTGCTTGCATCAGTTAGGAACGTAGATTTATTAACTCATTGAGTTTAATGGCAGGAGTAGGCCATTTTGCCCTTTTAGCCTGCTCCATCATTCACCAAGATCTGGTCAACCTGGTCGTGGTCTCAGCTCCACTTTCCTGTTGACATCCCATTTTGTTGATCAAAATCTATCCACCTCAGTCCTGAGTGAATTTAAAGACCCAGCCTCCACTTTCTTCAAGGTAAGAGAATTTCATACTTTAACGAAACAAAAACAAGCATCTCTACCTTACTCTTAAACTATGTCCTCTGGTTCTAGTTTCCCAAAAAATGGGATGTTTCCCTAAGAGGAGCACCTTCTAGGCATTCAGCTTATCCAGTCCCCTCAAAATCCTGTTCACATCAAGATTATCACCTCTCTGTAATGTGTTGGACCATATTGAACATGAGTTCCCTAATTGGGGCTGTTAATCCTGTCCAATCAGGGAGCCCTGGCTGACAGATATAAACAGCATGTCAGGGGTTCTGTTCACTCTAGGAGCCAGCTCTGAGTTAGCTAGGGCAGTGTCATATATCATGCACGTGTAAATAAAGGGTAACTTGGTGATGGGATACTAGCCGTCATGCAGTTATTTCACTTTCATTCTTCTAAACTCCAATGGATACAGGGTCTAACCTGTTCACCCTCCCTTCATAGGATAAGCCACCCATCCTAGGAATGAGTTGAGTGAACTTGGCTGAGTGACTTGCAAAGCAATTATATGTTCTTTTTAAATAACAAGACAAAAACTGCACACGGTGTTCCAGATGTGAACAAACCAATACCTTGTACAAATGTAGTAAACTGTCATTTACCCATTTTGTTGAAAAGGGCATGATTGTACCTTAAAGGAAGTCTAGTTGCGTAATGCCATGAGAAATATGAAATCCTTAATAAACTTGCAAACATGAAAGAACAGGGTCATGTGGAATCATCCCCATTTATGGCACTCTTTATTCACTTTGACATGGGGCCAGAAATTGCTTGATAATGGATGGATGGTGTTTAGTAGTGAATAGTGGAAAATAGTCTTTCATGCTCACTGTTGACAATTACACAGCAAACCATTGGAAGGTCAATCCAGTAAGTGGCATAGCCATGTCAGTCAGACAGTCATAGAGTTGTACAGCATGGAAACGGGTCCTTCGGTCCAAGTGGTTCATGCTGACCAGATATCCCAACCCAATCATTTGCCAGCACTTGGCCCATATCTCTCTCAACTCTTCCTATTCATATATCCATCCAGATGCCTTTTAAATGTTGTAATTGTACCAGCCTCCGTCACTTTCTCTGGCAGTTCATTCCATACATGCACCACCCTCTGCATGAAAACGTTGCCTCTTAAGACCCTTTTATATCTTTCCCCTCTCACCTTAAACTATGCCCTCTAGTTCTGGGCTCCCCCAACCCAGCGGAAAAGACCTTGTCTATTTACCCTATCCATGCCCCTCATGATTTAATAAACATCTATAAGGTCACCTCTTCAGCCTCTGATGCTCCAGGAAAAACAGCCCCAGTGTATTCAGCCTCTCCCTCTAGCTCAAACCCTCCAACTCTGGTAACATCCTTCTGAATCTTTTCTGAACCCTTTTAAGTTTCACAACATCCTTCCAATAGGAGGGAGACCAGAAGTGCACACAATATTCCAAAAGTGGCCAAACCAATTTCCTGTACAACTGCATATACAGAAGGAGTGGAAGAGTTGAATACTGAAAGAAAAATATGAAGGTAGTCAACAACCAAATCAACAGACAAGGATGGCATTGCAATCTTGTCGTATTATACACTGAATGGGTGAATTGCAGTGTCACTCCAACTTCACCATGATGAACATGGAAACATCTGGTAACTATGAAACAGAGAAACAGGAATCTCTAAATGACCAAAGCACATCTAGCTAAATAATAATAAGCTAACATGAGATTTGAACACATAGACGGCCCAAAGATTATGAAGCAATGATTCATTATTCCACTAACATCAGATCATTAGAAACATGAAGGGAAATTCAGCAGACACAGCATATGAACAAATTACCCCTATGGTTTATACCTGGTGATGGAAAGCCTTTGTCTGTGTGATCATTCTCCCCATGAAGCCTCATCCCTCCAAAGACACCCTTTCCTCCAGAGAGGGTCCATTCGATTGTTGTGATTGGCCTGTTGTCTGCTTTCACTCATCATTAACATCGACTGCTGGAGCTCCCAGAACAACTGCTGAAGGGGCCTTGTTTGGAAGCTTCTTCATCAGTGACTGCTGCATGAAGTTCCAATACTAACGTCTTTGCTACAAGCTTACCATCCTGGCAACTACAGTCAGCACACAGTGACAATGGCTACATAACCATCAGCTTCAGTTACACCGTGATAGCTCAGGTCCACATTAGTGGCAGCATTGTCTTTTTGCATAACCAGTCTGGGAAAATGGTAAGGATTGGTCTAACATCCAGCATTTGCTGGAGAGGACCTTCTGAGCATCTTATTTTACTGGTATCTGCCAAGTGATCCAGACTCTATGGTGAATTAGTCCTTTTGGGGGCTGGGTCAGTCAGGTCTGCAGAAGTTATGATGGCGCGGTGTTGATCATTCCACTTCTGTCTCTGCAGTTTTCTCAGGACAGAGTTGGCCTCCTCCAGCCCCTGGATTCACAACATGCAGGACAGTCCAAGAGTCTTCATCACTAAGTGACACCAGTCGAGCCATCTCACACATGCCAACTCTTCAAGTTCTGCAACACTGCTCAGAGAGCTGCTGGCCTCCGTGTCACACACCGATTCAAGCGACCTCCCTGTGTGATCACTTTCTGATGTTGTCCCCCAGCTATTGGTCTAACAACATCGGTGTGGCCACCTGTGTTCAGCTGTTTGACAACTCCACAGTGTTTATCATTCCCAATATCCTGTCTGTTATTCCAAACCCTGCTGTTCTGATTTTGGAGGAATATCCATGTGTTGATTTCAAAGCTCAGTCCTGTCAGGCTTGGAATCGTTCAATGACATCACCTCTATCAGTCCCCTTGGATGCCATCTTGAAGACCTGGCTTAGCCTTGTCAGATATCCATTCACTGACCTGGCCATCTCCATCAGAAGGTATGACAAATCTGAGGAGATGGTTCACAGGAAGGACTAGCTCCCATCCAAAGGAGAGCTAGTGTAGAAAAAAAAAGCCAGTTGATGAGTATGGGGATGCCATTATGAACATAAACCAACTCTTGAAGGCAATTGAGCCACTTTTGTTTACTCTCAGGAGATAAGTTACATGGGTGGTCATGCAGTGTACAATTATTTTTAAATTCTCTTGTGGGATGTGTGTGTCACTGACTGGCCTTTAATGCCTACTCCTAATCGCTCTTGAGAAGGTGTCAGTGCTCTTGAAATGCTGCAGTCCATCTGCTGTGTTGACTCAACAATGCTGTTAGGGAGGGAATTCCAGTTGAATCATAAGCACTGCTCATTATCCTGTGGATCTTAGTGGGCACTGTGGCTTCTAGCAGTGCCATAGACCTGCAAAGCTGCTGTAGGATCTTACATTTTCAGTTACATAACAGATCACTGTGTATTCGATACGAGAAATAGGCTAACATGCCAATACTCTGGCTATAGCTGAGACATTGGTCATGGGTGGGAATGGTCTGACGCAGATATCCTTGAGTATAACAGAGTATTTTTGTTTTTGCTACTGGAATCAAATGACCGAAAAATCAATTGCAAGTTGCTCTAGAGGTCTCATGCTACCAGGGATACCATGCTGAGCAGAAATTATTTCCTCGGTTTGGCCAAAAGAACACCTCTCACAATTGTGACCTTGTTCATCAATATCAGCAGCAATCCTGGGTCAGTAAAACTGCTCCCTGTTCAGAGCAGTCACCTTTTCCATTGCCTGGTGTGCTGCTTAATCATGAACTGCTTCCAACACTTGACACTTGAGGCTGTCGAGAAGGAAACGTTGCTTCACATCTTTCTTCCTGTCCTGAACCAGCTGACAGAGAGCCCTATTCTCCTCCTTAACCCTCTTTGCTTTTGTTTGGACATCCCTCCCAAGGATGTTAGGCCTTCTAATAATGGTGCAGTCTAATGATGCCTGCCTCAATCAGCCGAAGCTAAAATGAGGTACTCTTTCAAAATAGTTTGCAAAGGTGAATATACTGAGAATGTACTGTTGCTAAATTTGTAGACAACGCAAAAATAGGTGGAAAGGCAAGTTGCAAAGGAGATACAAACAAGTTATATAGAAATACTAATAAGTTAGGTAAGTGGCTAAAAAATTGATAAATGAAATATAATGTACGAAAATGTGAAGTCAATTCAGGTTGGAAGACAAACCAAAAGAATAGAGTATTTTTTTCAAAATGGAGAAAAACCGCAGAAAGCTGCAACACAAAGAGTCTTGTGGGGTATTTGTGCATAAAACATAGAAAGTTAGCGCACAGGGGCAACAGGGAATCAGGAGTGGAGTTGGAATGTAAGAGTATGAAAGTCTTACTGCAACTGTATAAGGTGCTGGTGAGACTACACCTGGAACACTGTGAGCAATTTTGATCCCATATTTAAGGACAGATACCATTTCATTAGAGGCAGCTCAGAGAAGGTTCACTTGGATAATCTCTAGTATGGAGGGATTGTCTTCTAAGTAAAGGCTAAATAGGTTGTGACTCTACTCACTGCAGTTTAGAAGAATGAGAGGTAATCTCATTAATATGTATTGGATTCTTAAGGAGCTTGACAGGATAAACATTGAGGGGAAGTTTCCCTTCATGGAAGAGTCTAGGACTGGAGGACATACTCTCAGAATAAAGGGCAAGTTAAGACCAAGTTGAGGAGGAGTTTCTACTTGCCGCAGGTGTAGCAGCAGAGCCCTTGTGTATTTTAGGGCTGATTCTTGATCAGTAGGGCAATCAAAGGTTATGGGGAAAGGGCAGGAACGTGAATGTGTGGAGTGTTGAATCATCCATAATCCTATTGAATGATAGAACAAGCTTGAGGTGCCAAATGTCCTACTCCTGTTCCTATCCCTTATGGTCTTATCATGAAACCACACCTAGCTGTACTTCGCTGGAGCTAGCTTGAATCTCGCTTGTTAAGTGCATGAGTAGCACTTCACTGAATCTTAGTCCAAACACCATTGGGAATTGAGGGCTCAGAATGCTGCCTTTGAGTTGGAGCATTAGCGTGACATCAACCAAAGTCCCCTCCAGCCAAACAGAGGTGTGTTCTCTCTTGTGGTCAGTATTCCGACTAAGGATACCAGCATTTGCATTGGTCTTGCCTGATCTACACCCAGAGGATCTTTGTTTTTGAAAGTACTTGAGTGAAATGTTGTCTACAAACACTGCAATTTCTGCATTGATCTGAATACCTCGGAACTTGTGGAAGGTAGTCTAGCTTAAAACCAGCAGTTTAATGTGAATTATTTTCTATTTCTCATTCGCCTTGAGACTCTGCCTGGCAAATGTGATAACCACTATTTTCCACTCTTGAGTCTGTGACAACTTAAGCCAAGAAAATTGGAGTCTAACTACCACGGCAAAGAATGAAATTGGGCAACTGACCATGAAAAGCTTGGTGCAATCTCCTACAATAAACTGCAAGACCAAGGAATCCATGCAGATCCCTCTCTGTCTTAGTCAACTACTGCTCAGATCTTCTGATTGTCAGGTACTGCTTTTCCTGATAACAAAGTGCACAAGGAATTGTACTTTTGTCTTGGAAAGGTTGGTACTTCTGTTGTTTGATTTTCAAGTTACCATATGGCACATGGACTAAGACAGTTTCTGTACCTTCAGGGGTCTCCTTGAACATCAAGGCTAGGATGAGTCCATTCAGATACATCGGGAGGGACCAGAAATGAAGGCTGCCAAAAGAATTATTCATGTCATGAAAAAATGTGACGGGGCACTACGGAGGCTAAACCACGTCCTTGTGTGTGCATGAAGTCCTCCCAATGCCGGTTAACAGTATTCAAACCACAGCCAGCTTCCTTTTCCCTTCTTGTCTTGTCTTCCTCCAACTACTGATGATTCTCTTTCTGAACAACTGCACTCTTTATTGAACCCTCTTCAGTGCCCTTTTTTTTGTTGTTTTTCATTCATGGGACATAGATGCCACTGGCTGGGCAAGCATTTATTGCCTGTCTCTTGAGAAGATGGTGGTGAACTGCCTTCTTAAACCACTGCTGTCCATTTGCTATGGCTTGACCCACAACACCCTTAAGGATGAAATTCCAGGATTTTGACCCAGCGATACTGAAGAAACAGTGATATATTTCCAAGTAAGGAGGGTGAGTGGCTTGGAGGGGAATTTGAAGGTGGTGATATTTTCTCTCTAATCAAATGAGTAGAAGCTCACTCTCTCCTCATAAGAAAATCTCTCCAGTCCTGGAATCAAACCAGTGAACGCTTTCTCCAGTGTCAGGATATCTCTCCTTAGATAAGGTAACCAAGACTGTTCACAGTATCCCAAGCTCTAGTCTGTCCAGTGTCTTGTACAGTTTGAGCCTTTGAGTTATAAGGAGATGCTGGATAGGCTGGCACCTTTTTCACTGGAGTGGATGAGATTGAGTTGTGAACATAAAGAGGCTTATAAAATAATGAGGTGCAGAGATATCTCTAGAAAATACACTTTTCCCTAGGGTGGGGGATTTCAAGACTAGTGAGCATATTTTTAAAATAAGTGGAGAAATATTTTAAAAATACATTAGGGACAACTTATTAAACAGAGAGTGATGTGTGTGTGGAAAGAACTTCTAGAAGTGGTGGATGTGGGTACAGTTACAATGTTTAATGGACATCTGGATAAGTTCATGAATAGGAAAGGTTTGGAGGGATATAGGCCAAGCACAGGCAGGGGAGGAAAGATTGCAGAAAGCTACAGCACAGAGGGATTTGGGGATCTTTGTGCATGAATCATGAAAGTACAGGATCCAAGTTCAGTGGGTAAAGGCAAGGCTAATTAAATGTTAGTTTTAGTTTCTGACTATTTGAGAACATAGTTGGCATGGAGTGGTTGGATCAAAGAGTCTATTCCTATGTTGTATCACTCTATGAATCTTCTTCCTCTCCCAACGTCCCCACCAGTACCCTTCCACTGACACTGTTATTCGTTTGGCTGAACTGGTCCTCACCATCAACAATTTCTCCTTCGAATCCTCCCACTTCCTCCAGACCAAAGGGGGATCCATGGGAACCCGTATGGGCCCCAGCTATGCTTGTCTCTTTGTCGGCTATGTTTCCTCATTTCCTCTCCCCCCTCCTTTTTCCAGTTCCAACCTCCAAGCTCAGCACTGTCCCCATGACCTGTCCCACCCGTCCATCTTCCTTCCCAGCTATCCACTCCACCCTCCCCTCTGACCTATCACCTTTACCCCCACCTCCATCCACCTATTGCATGTTCAGCTACCTTCCTCCCAGCCCCACCCCCTCCCATTTATCTCTCCATCCCCGAGGCTCCGAGCCTCATTCCCGATGAAGGGCCTTTGCCCGAAACCTTGCTTTTCCTGCTCCTCACATGCTGCCTGACCTGCTGCACTTTTCCAGCACCACACTCTTGACCCTATTAGATATCCCTGATGTTAGACCCTGATCCAGCACCACTCCAGCACCACTCTAATCTTGTCCCTATTATCACACTCTATTCCCTTTGGAATAAAGGCCAACATTCAATTTGGATACAAAGGACGGTGGAACGTGGAACTCTCTCCCTGCAACTTAATTGGTATTATCTCAATTAAAAATATTCAGTTTGGGATCTGAATATAAATCTGAGGTTTCTGCTTATTAAGAGCAATACCATTGGGGAGAGGGGCACAACTTAAAGGGGCTCTAGTGTACAGGGCAGTTTGTGCAGCACACTCCTGTATTGTGGTGGGATCTGGATTGGAGCACTGGAGAAAATTCACCAGCAACGCCTCTGTTGAATTCTCCAGATTCAACAGGAAGATCAATAAGTAAATGCCACACTCCTACTTAAATCCCGGTCAAAAAGCCTGAAAAAACAAATAAAGTGCATCATAGCATTCCCTACAAGGTGGAAGGAGGCCATTCAGCCCTTCGGGTCCACACTGATCCTTGCCCAACCCTATCCTATCCTTATAATCCTGCATTTCCCATGACTAATCCACTTAGTCTGCACATCCCTGGACACTATGGGCAATTTAACATGGCCAATCCACCCTAACCTGCACCTCTTTGGACTGCGGGAGGGAACTAGAGTACGTGGAGAAAACCCACACAGAGACAAGTGTGGTGCTAGAAAAGCACAGCAGGTCAGGCAGCATCTGAGGGGCAGGAGAGTTGATGTGTCAGGCATAAGCCCTTCATCAGTAAAAATGAAGAGCTTGTGCCCAAATCATTGATTGGCTTGCTCCTCGGATGCTGCCTGACCTGCTGTGCTTTTCCAGCGTCAGACTTTTTGACTCTGATATCCAGCATCTGCAGCCCTCACTTTCTCCACACAGAGACAAGGAGAAGGTGCAAACTCTACACAGTCACCCAAGCCTGGAATTAAACCCGGGTCCCTGGAGCTGTGAGGCAGCAGTGCTAACCACTGTTCTACCTCAAACTGTAGGGGACACAGAGTGTGAAACTCGGAGCTGTGTATGTGAGGGGACTTTGGGGGACACTCTCTCTATAAAGTTTACTTTATGTCAACCTTTAGCAAAAAACCAAAAAACACAATTCAAAAGAGGTAAGGTATTGTTTGAAAGAAGTGAGATAAATTTTTTCTAGCCTTAACAAGCTCCCGGAGAGCAGCTGTAACTAGTTACTAAGGTAACTAGATTGTGCTGGTTTCTCTGCTTCGGCAAGGTGACCGACTGGTTGTTAAAATGTATACATACAACGATTTCCTCAAAGCTAATTGTGTGTGAAGAGTGCAAAGCCAGGATTGAAATAAATGGGGGGAACCATAAGATGAGATCTAGAGGCACAATTAGGCTATTCAGTCCATCGAGTCTGCTCTACCATTCGATCATTGCTGATATGCTTCTCAACCCCATTGTCCTTCCTTCTCCCCATAACCCTGGATTCTCTTATCAGTCAAGAACCTATCTATCTCCGTCTCAAATACACTCAATGACTTGGCCTCTACAGTCCTCTGTGGCAATGAGTTCCACAGATTCACCACCCTCCTCAGCTCAGTTCGGAAAGGTTAGCCCTTTACTCTGAGGCTGTTCTCTCAGGTACTAATCTCTCCTACTAATGGAAACACCTTCACTATGTCTACGCTATACAGGCCCCTCAATTTCAATGAGATCCCATCCTCAACCTTTTAAACTCCATCAAGTACAGACCGAGTCCCAACTGCTCCTCATATGACAATCCCTTCATCCCTGGAATGATTCATGTAAAGCTTCTCTGGATGCCCCGCTAAATCTAGCACATCCTTCCTTAGATACAGGACCTAAAACCACACGTAATATTTCAAATGTCGTCTGGCCAAAGCCATGTATATCTCTGCTGGTGCATTCTAGCCTGTTCAAAATAAATGATAGCATTGTATTTTCCTTCCCAACTACCAAATGAAATTGTATGTTAACCTTAAGAGAATCCTGAACTACGATCCTGAACATTGATCACAAGCTGTTGATCGAACATCCAGGGAATGTTGCCACTTGCTTGATCCTGAAGCCCTATCCCAAGGACCAGGTGAAGAAACTTATGAAGCAACAGGCTCCTGGAGCTGACTGGCACGTGTTCATTATGCTCCTGGATTCTTTGTTTTACAATGCATTTATAAGTAGCTGCAGCAAAGCTCAGAAATGTCATTTTGATGTTTGGGAGCACCAACAGCAGCAGCCCACTGTGCAGGCAGCAGCTTACCCTCCCTGTTTAATTAGGAGCACAGTGGGAAAGGCATCAGTCAAACAAAAGTCCTGGTGTCCTGCATTCCCACTGCAAACACAAGGTTCACCCTTTTCAATTTACCGAGTGCGTCATGGGCAAGCTGACAGCATTTTATCATCCAGTTTCCCACATTTCCCATCGCATCAAGTAATTCAGCAGACAAAAGAAAAGACTTGCATTTATATTGCTACTTGATGAAGGAGCGGCACTCCGACAGCTAGTCCTTACAAATAAACCTGTTGGACTATAACCTGGCGTTGTGTGATTTTTAACTTTGTCAACCTCAGAACAGCCCATGATGCATCATTAAAGTGATAACACTCATTGATGATTGGGGAATGGGATTGTATTTGCTGAAACTGGCTTCCCTTAGTATTACTGTCTATGATTAGAATATATGCTGTGGGTAGAAAGGAGATGGAATTAATCTTTTAAAACATTGGTGACATTAAATTTTCTGCCATTTGACATGTTTCTAACTTTCCATTGGCTATGAGAAAATCACATGCTGATTTGACATCATTCTTGCTGCTCTCTTGACATTGTCTATAGCCATCAGGAAGGCAAAAATACATAACATTTATAGGAGAGATATGTTTTTGAGGGATTGAAAATTCCTTTATTTTCCTGAGATTTCAAATTGCTTTTGACCTAAACTTTTATTGTAACCTCCAGCCACTTTGCAACCTGTCCTTCAAAAGATGGTGAAGTCATTGCACAAAAACCGTGCTGAAAAAAATAACCTTATGTTCTAAATTGGCCAGGAAATACAGGGGCTTAAAGAGATGTACCATCTATTGCAAATGCTCAGAATATGCTGGTCAGTTTAAAAAACCTCCCTGTTTGCTTCACAAACATTCTGAAATGGCTTCCCAATAATTTTTATTCAAGAACTCACCTCAGATTGTTAGGTCTGGTCATTCAGAATGTTTTTCTTTCAGAAATAGAATTTGTTTTATTGTCACATGTACTTACATGGGTACAGTGAAAACATTGCAAGTCGCCACTTATGGCATTATCTGAGGTACAAAAGTACCTCGGGACAGATTCTTACATACAAATTTTTACAGGAAAAGAAATTTGAAAAATAAAAAAATGAAAAGTCCAGCATTATAGATCTTAGGAATAAACTAGAAAAATAAAGAAATAATAAGTCCAGAATGACTGTCCTTCTAGCCCAGTACACGCTGGCACCTGGCCTCTAGTCCGTGTCAGGCCTTTATTCCTGACTGTGTCTGGCTTCAGTTTGACGCTCTTGAGGTCGGGAGACTGCTTTGGAATCATCTTGAGGCTGGAAGTCCACACCGGGGCCGAGAGACCGCTGTGAGAGTCTGGGAGACAGCCATGTCCAGGTGAGAGACTGCCATGCTGGGCCCAGAAACCACCACACTGAGTCCGTGCTGAGGCAGTGAGTCTGAATCCATACTTGAGGCTGAGAGTTCAGGACATCGCCGGAAAGAAAAAAGGGAAAAATGAGAAACTTTCCTATCATTGTTAAAGACATGTTCATAGTTAAACTCAATCATTGACCTCTCTAGCCTGGAAGGAGAATGATTTTCATCATTCAATTTCATTTCTGCACAGAGTCAGTTGTTGTTACAGATTTTAAAATTTACTGTTGAAGTGAACATTGTTAATCTCCTTCCTTGCTTTTCCTTACTTTTTATTTTCTTCTTCCTCTCCGAATCCAAGTTTTCAATCCCTTCTGTAATTTCTCTTTTTTTAACCTGGTTTGGTGCTAATCCACCCACATCTCAGCTGTTGCTCATTACTTCCCAATCCTTAAATCTCACTGACTGAGGAGTGAATGTTTTGGGCCGACAATAGATGAAAATGGCAGGTGACCCATTGCCCTCACCGTTATCAGTTTGCACTTCCAGCAATTTGTGGTACAAGACTGTTTTGAGCTCACATGCACGAGAGGAGGTCTTACCTTATGATAGAAATGTCACTGTGCAAAAGGAAGTCATTCAGGCCATCATCGCTGTACTAGCTCTCTGAAAGAACTATTCACTGAAAGGACTATTGCTCGACCTTCACCCCCTAACTCTGCACATTATCTCTTTTCAGATAATTTCATTTGAATGCCTCGATCAAACCTGCCTCCCCCACACCCTCAGTTTGCGCAAACCAGACTTCAGCTGCATGAGAAAGATTTTTCTCACATCACTTTTGCAGTGACGTCAAAGCTCTGCTTTCTCATTCTCAAACGTCTTTACAAATGGCAATAATTTGTCCCTATCTACCCTGTCCATTCATCTTGTAATTTTAAAACCTCAAAATCTCAGAGATGCCTTGCCTCCAGTGAGATCCTGCCCAAGATATAAATTGAATCATTCTTGGTGTGCACTGATCCATGCACTTTTCAATAATTCAGTTCAGGCACTTGGAAATGAAAGGTTTCTGCATTGGGAATTATTTCAGTTTGAAAATGTATGTTGTTCCATTACATTTCTTAAACGAATGGTTCAGAACAATTCAGCATCTGATACTTGTTGCTAGATGGAGCTGATGGTGAAGACAGTTGCTGTGCACTGTTTGTGTCAACAGAACAGACAGTGAGTTTTCTAAAATGGTGCATCGCTGAATCTGTGGCTGCACATTACACTGCTTTGCATTCCCTGGCTTATAATTGCAATAAAGCACGCCTACGTTTGCCATTTCATCCTGCAGTCATTTAACTGCTTTCAGGCTGTTTACTGGCCAGACTTGGGGCTTCTGCTCCATTAGAGCAGCTGGCCAATCAAATCTAGCCTCAATGGCGCTACCTAGATAGGTGGCCGCCGCTGGAAGTGCATGCAGTCCCCAACAGTAAGGAGTCATGCTATCAGTGTTAAAAGTAATTGGCATGAGAGAGCAATGGTCTTGGTAAGGACTGCGCTGACAGATTGATGCAGAACGGTGATGGGAATTAAGTTGGAGTCCGATGTGGTTGATGGGAGGGGTAACATGGAGTGAAAAGACATTGGGGAGAGGATCTTGTGGTCTCTGATGAGGCTATAAGGAGTTATTGACCCTTGCCTACCACAGTCCCAGGCAGTAAAGACTGCCCATTGCCGAGATGAATGTTGAGTGAAGGACTCTCCTGCCACTAGGTAAATTTATCAATGGTAGTGGGATGAGCTCCTCAATTGGGCATCATTTGGTCAATGTCTCGCTTGAAACTGCCCAATGCTGGCTCTGCCAATGATAAAAGTAGAAACAGGGGTAAGGGCAGGAGGTTGGCAGCAGATAGGGAACCCATGGCTTCGCAACCAATTTCACCATACGCCCTTGCCAACCTGATGGCCCACCAGGAGGAGAGGTCAATCCAGCCCTTGGTTCTTCAAGTTAGTGACAGGTCTCCTGAGAATGTTGAACTTGGACACTCAAATCTGGGAATGTCTACTAAGTGGTATTGACATTTTAATTTTGATGATACTTACCATATCATTCCATCCAGATTTATCTCTCCAGCAGTAAGCATTTATAAGCCAGTGATCTGTGTAAGACAGGCATGCATTATCAAAACCTTTGTAAATCCCTGTACTTCAAAACATACCCATTACAGAGTCAACTGTGTTTTTCTGAAATCTGAACTTTAAGGATCTGAAATGATGAAAGATTTCCTGTAATGGTTATTGTTGATAATTTCCTACACACAGGAGTGCGGTTCCAAATGCAAATATTCAGGTTATCTATTATCCAAACCCAAACTCTCTCCCCCACTTGCCCCCATCCTTTCCTCTCTGTGTCTAACTGCTGAAAGGTTTACTGACAGTAAAGAGTGTATTGTTCGGTCTGAAGACATTATTAAAAGTAGAAGGTGTAACTGTCTGTGAGGTGTAACATTTCCTCATTGGGCTGGATTATAATCTGAGACGACCCCCCCCCCCCCCCACCCCACCCCTCCCAATAGCCCAGTGGAAATTCCAGGTTTGTCTTTGTTTCGCCAACTACAACAGACTCTTCCAGTTACAGCAAGAAGTTGTTTTCCTCAGCCACATTAGTTAAGCAGCCCCTGGTGTTTCCTACAATTAAAGAGGAAGGTGGCAGCTACCTCCATCATGAACAGCAGCTCAAACAGCACAGTCAGCAGGCCCTGCCCACACATCACGGTGGCAGTAATGTGCATTTGATTTGATTGCTCGTCGACTCAGACCTAACTTGAAGTTGCCTGCTAATACAGTATAGTCAGCCGCAAAAAAGAACTGAAGATTTAAGATCCTTACAGAAGAAATCCTCATGACATTCCTCAACAAGAAGGGATACTTCAGATGCTCTAACCTGGTAAGAGACATACTGCAACATACTGGGAAAATTAGCAACTCCCAGGAGAAGGAATAGGAGGAACATCAAAGCAGATACAGACTCTTTCATGAAGCAGTGGCCTGTGGGAGATGTCCTGAATTGGGGTTCAGCAGTGAGTGAACTGACATTGGAGTCTCTGTGGGTATGGCTTAAAATCCCTGGTGGGCTGGGGAAATTTTAAAACGGTGCAACAATTGCACTGCAAAGGGCAGTGATTAGTGGGGAACCACAAGGGTCAGTACTAAATCCTCACTTACTCATGATATATAAAAAAGAATTGGATGAGGGATGCAGATGTGACATCTCCAGGTGACATGAAACGGCAGGATAGTGAGTTGTGAGGAGGATGCATGGAGGCTTCAAGGTGACTTAGACAAATGGAGTGAGTGGGGAAACACATACCAGATACAGTGCACCGTGGCTAAATGTGAAGTCATATACTTTGGTGTGAAAAACAAAAGTCAGAATCTTATTTAGATGGTGATCTATTGGGAAATGTTGATGCTTAAAGGTGACCTTCTACAGCAATCAATGAAAGTAGATAGGTAGGTGCAGCAAGCAATGAGGAAAGTGAATGGAATGTGACCTGCATTGCACTATGATTGCGATAATGTTTTAGACCTATTTCAGACAAGTACCAAATTAATACCTGGAAGGTGCGGATTTCCTTTTGAAGGAAGGTTGAACAGGCTGGGCCTGTATCTCTGGAGTTTAGAAGAGTCAGAGAGGACTGAATTGAAACACTGAGTGGATGTTGAAAGGATGTTTCCCCTTGTGGGAGGATTGTGATGGTACTGAGCCTTTAAGAGGGATTTGTTCTGTGCTGTTCCTCTTGCAGAGAGGTGTTCCAAAGTGGTGTTGGAATATCTGCTTCAGAACCAGTGGGCGAACAGCTTGGAGCTCCTTGGTGTTTTTCCTTAAAGTAAGAAGCATGAGTGGGTGGGGTCAGATTCCCAGAGAGACAGGGTTTTAGTTTTGCTCGGAGTTGGGGTTTCGAGTTGATGTTGAAGCTGCTGGATACAGCTCTCTCTCTGTCCCTGCTGTAGCAAAAAGCTAGAGTTCTCTCTCTGCTGCTCGAGCGCTTCTTTCAGTGTTCCTATCTCCTGAACTGGAGGGGATCACACAAAAGGGAAATCTGTTTGCTGAACTTACCTTTGCCTTACAGGATGCTGCGATATTAGAATGGTTGATGATTAGTAGTTAAAATAATGCTATTTTATTAAGTTCAGAGTTAAAGTTGTGCTCATTCTTTTTTTAGTTTACATTTTAACTGTGTTGTAGGAATAAAGTGTATTTTACTTAAAGGGTAATGCATCAATCAAATCACATTTAGAAAACAATGCCTTCCACTTGCCTTTAAATAAAATGAAAAGTTAAGGTCTCGGTGATCTCCTTGATATATCTTGAGGAGGTTGGGTCAGATCCATAATAGAATCGAGTATGAGGTTTCACAATTTAAAATAAAGCGGTGTCTATTTAAAACAGAGATGAATAAAGTCATCCCTCCGTCCGACTGATCCAATATTGAAATATCATCTTCTGGAGGTCCATCAGCTGCTGTGTGACAGCCCTGGCTGAAGAATGGGCTCTATTATATTGACATCCCACCTCAGTCAGGGCACGGCATAACAGAGTCATCAGTGGGTGGTCATTGTGGCCTACTGTCCGGGCTGCAGCACTGACCCCATCATGGAGAAAGGAGATGAAGTGGAGTGCTCCGGTATAAATTCCATCGGGTAACAGCCCCGACACAATTGTGAGTCAAAGACTGAGAGATCCTACACCAGATCCAGTGGCTCCTTGGAAGCAGGGTTCAGTCAAGGTTCATCAAGGTTCAGTCGTTCAGGTCGAGCTCAGTTAGTGTGTCGTGGACATCCTCATTCTGAAGAGATAGTGCATCTGGAGAAAATACATTGAGGACAATTAATTCTCAACCTGCTGTACCTCTGCCACATCCTGACGGGCCCTTCATGTGTAGGCTGTTCAGCATCTGTTGATGTTGCTGCTGGTCTCCCTTTTGGCTCCCTTCCATTTCTCTACATCTTGATCACACCATGACCACAGTAACAGCCACAATAAGCCTTGTTGTGGCGGGATCCATCAGTGCCTGTGTGGGCAATGTCAGAAACAGAAACACTTCTTAGTGACAGTGACCAGTCAGCGTTCTCACTACTTGTAACAGCTTACCATTGTCCTTTAGACAGTGGGAACAGAGCACTTTAATAAAGATGGTCATGGAATGTCTCTACACAGATCTTTGACATAGGGACTTTATTACAGTGTTTGCAGCACAAACCGTGCCATGTAAATACAATCGAGGATTATACGTGTTGAATAACTGCTGATATCTTGCCTCCATCCCTACCACTCTCACATACCCTGGAAAAGCCGCACTGTATGGAACAGCATGCTGATGAGTGGAAATCAGCTCCTGTGCAGTCTATGGGATCTAGAATTCTTGGTGAATTTTGCTACTTTTAGATTGCCCGCAATTACTTCTTTCTCACAGAGATAATTACCTTCAATCTGCAATGGCCAATGCTTGTGCCAAGAAATTTTATCCCACATATTTGGACACTGCAAGCATTTCACATGTAGGGTGCTAAGATTACAAACACCTTCAGCCTATACTGTGTAATGGTTAGATTAACACAATTGTGTTTTGCAGGGGCCTCATACTATTCTGAGTTGGCTCAGACAGAGAAACCTGCTGACTAGGCCCACCCTGGGTGTGGTCACAGCCATTTCCATGGTGCATTTCCAAGTTGTAGGAGTGTGGCACACTATACATGGCACCGTGAGTCTCAGGCTCAGCCTCGTCATCAAGTGGCACACTCAAACCTCCATATCCCTTTCATCTGGGCACTCCCTGACCAGTCCATCAGTGCTGAGCTTCCACATGTGCCCATACACAACCATAACTTCACCTCCCAACATTACTCCTGAGCCTAGCCCCATAGCTCGGCCATAACAATTATCATGCTGCAATAACACCTTGTCAAGCCCAGGATGGAGTGACCATCAATGAAGTCACCTCCTGCAGTAACCCTCATCCTCTAATGTACTATCGCCTCTCCCTCTTTTAGATCGAGGTTGCCCCCCTCAAATGTATTATCCCCTCTCTATCCCAGCACAATCCCTACCATTGATGCCCCAGCTTCCCTGCAGAGTGGTGAGCCCTGATCATGTTTCCTTGACTTTCAGTGGTCAGCCCCCACCCCCCAGCAGTGAACATGGCCCCAGGCCCCTGACTGATGTGAACAGATAACCCTGACTCCAAGTCATGAGTCATAGAGATGTACAGCATGGAAACAGACCCTTCGGTCCAACCCGTCCATGCTGACCAGATATCCCAACCCAATCTATTCCCACCTGCCAGCACCCGGCCCATATCCCTCCAAACCCTTCCTATTCATATACCCATTCAAATGCCTCTTAAATGTTGCAATTGTACCAGCCTCCACCACTTCCTCTGGCAGCTCATTCCATATACGTACCACCCTCTGCGTGAAAAAGTTGCCCCTTTTATATCTTTCCCCTCTCACCCTAAACCTGTGGCCTCTAGTTCTGGACTCCCCGATCCCAGGGAAAAGACTTTGTATATTCATCCTATCCATGCCCCTCATAATTTTGTAAACCTCTATAAGGTCACCCCCTCAGCCTCCGACGCTCCAGGGAAAACAGACCCAGCCTGTTCAGCCCCTCTCTATAGCTTAAATCCTCCAACCCTGGCGACATCCTTGCAAATCTTTTCTGAACCCTTTCAAGTTTCACAACATCTTTCTGATAGGAAGGAGACCAGAATTGCACACAATATTCCAACAGTGGCCTAACCAATGTCCTGTGTAGTCGCAACATGACCTCCCAACTCCTGTACTCAATACTCTGACCAATAAAGGAAAGCATACCAAACGCCCTCTTCACTATCCTATCTACCCGCGACTCCACTTTCAAGGAGCTATGAACCTGCACTCCAAGGTCTCTTTGTTCAGCAACACTCCCTAGGACCTTACCATTAAGTGTATAAATCCTGCTAAGATTTGCTTTCCCAAAATGCAGCACATTGCATTTATCTGAATTAAACTCCATCTGCTACTTCTCAGCCCATTGGCCCATCTGGTCCAGATCCTGTTGTAATCTGAGGTAACCCTCTTTGCTGTCCACTACACCTCCAATTTTGGTGTCATCTGCAAACTTACTAACTGTACCTCTTATGCTCGCATCCAAATCATTTATGTAAATGACAAAAAGTAGTGAACCCAGCACCGATCCTTGTGGCACTCCACTGGTCACAGGCCTCCAGTCTGAAAAACAACCCTCCACCACCACCCTCTGTCTTCTACCTTTGAGCCAGTTCTGTATCCAAGTGGCTAGTTCTCCCTTTATTCCATGAGATCTAACCTTGTTAATCAGCCTCCCATGGGGAACCTTGTTGAATGCCTTACTGAAGTCCATATAGATCACATCTACCACTCTGCCCTCATCAATCCTCTTTGTTACTTCTTCAAAAAACTCAATCAAGTTTGTGAGACATGATTTCCCACGCACAAAGCCATGTTGACTATCCCGAATCAGTCCTTGCCTTTCCAAATACATGTACATCCTGTCCCTCATTATTCCCTCCAACAACTTGCCCACCACTGAGGTCAGGCTCACCGGTCTATAGCTCCCTGGTTTATCTTTACCGGCCTTCTTAAACAGTGGCACCACGTTTGACAACCTCCAGTCTTCCGGCACCTCACCTGTGACTATCGATGTACAAATATCTCAGCAAGGGGGCTCCCTATCTGACTGATCACAACTTCCCAAGCTGGTTTCACTGAACGTGCAGGACTGACTGGAGCCTACTCCCTGGACTGCGGTGATTTGGACCCCTGACCGTGGACATCCCAAGAGGTTGACTAACTGTATGTAAACCTCTGAACTAATATCCATGGATTCTCTTGATTCACTGTGTTGGGACCCCCTGACTGAAGAATGTCTCCCTTGAATTGACTGAGGACAACTTCCCTGAGACTATGAGACATGGCCGTTTGCTTGCAGCTCCACATGGTGTGAGATTGACATAGTCACACTGCTGTACAGCAACATGGTCCACCCTTGCTGATAACCATGACAAGTTGCCTGGCTTTGTGCTAAAGGCAAGAGGAGGCAGAAGGACTGAGAACCTGTAACCTCTGGCTGAGAGAACTGCAGAATCTGCAAGTTCCCCTCTGAGCCACTGACTATCCTAACTCGGAAATGTATCGCCGTTCCTTCAGTGTAGCTGGGTCAAAATCCTGGAACTCCCTCCCTAACTACAAGGACTGTAACTGTTCAAGACGGCAGCCCACCACCACCTTCTCAAGGGCAACTAGGAATGGACAAAAAGGCGGACTCAGTCAGGAATGCCCTTATCCAATGAATGAACAAATAAAGACAAAGAAGGTATAGCATTCTGAAGGTTGCACACAAGTTTCCTTTCACCTCCTGGATTGAGTCCAACCCCTACTTCCTTTTAAGAAAAGTGGAAACAACATTCAAAAAGCATGGAATTTAACACATGTTCAGATAAAAGATATAAGAGAAGTGCAAGTTATTACAGAAAATACATTTGATTTCCCTGGGGTAGACTCCTTCTGCATCATCGAGGCAGACAGCTGCTGTTTTCTCTCTCTCAAGAAAGCTGGGGGCTGATTGAAAATTTCAAACTGAGATTGATAGAAGCTTGTTTGGCGAGGGATAAGGGTATGAAGAGTTATAGAAGTGAGATGGGCAAATTAATTTCAATTTAATTGTGATTTAATTGATTAGCAGAATGGGCTCGGAGGATTAAAATGGTCTTTGCTGATTCCTACAAAACGCCATGATAAAACATTGTTGTCAACAATGATATCACCACTGATGTCAGTCCCAAAGGTTCACATTCATTGCAATTTCCTGCACTTTTCAAGAGAATTGGAATACAAATTAATTGACTTATTTAAGACATATTTATCTGACTTCCTGAATGCTCTGATCCTTTGTCACTTTGATTCCTCTGATACTGTGTGATGTGGTTTCCCTCAACTCCAAATTATAAGGCGAAGATTTAATGAAATCATTTTGCTGCTGGAAACAAAAGCCTCCATACAGAGAGCTGAATGGATGATATTCAAAAAGCTGTCACAAGATACTTGTTGAGATTCTGGCATAAAAGTGCAGATAAGAAGTAGAACTGGCGTATCGCTGATTCTGATCTGCTGACAACGACATCATTATGTTATTGGAGCGAGGAGTGATTCTAAACAAGCTCTGTACAGCTGATCTCATTGTGATTTTTCAACTGTTCAAATCAGAACCATCATTTGCAATTCACCAGCTAAAAGAAATAGCTAGCAGTATCTGTGATGCAGTGGAGGACAGGGGTGAGTGTAAAATGTGGATGTGATCTCACATTATTGTTTAGGGAGTCAGTTACTGCTATAAGGGGGACCAATAGTTTGGATAGAATGTAGCAATTAAAATAGGGGGCAGTCACACCATTCAGGAGTGTATTACAGGCCCCCAAACAGTCAGTGGGTATTTAAGGAGCAGATATGTAGTCAATTCACTGAGGTGTGTGAAAATAACAAGAGTGTAATTACATTGGGGGTTTCAACAATCCCAATATTAATTGGGATAATTATCTTAGAAAGGGTTTGTTGCGGGGGCAGATTTCATGAAACGCATACAGGAGGAGAGTAAGGGATTGGTGTAATGTTGGACCTAACACTAGGAATGAAGCTGGACAAGTGTTCAAGGTGAGAGTGGGGTCAGTGGGGGGGAAGCATTCTAGTGATAGTGGCCACAACACTGTATATTTTAAGTTTATTAGGGAAATCCTTTTCATCCAGAAGGTGGTGAAGAATCTAGAATGCACTGTCTGGGAAGATAGCTGAGGAGAGAAACCTCATAACCCTTAAAATTTATTTGGATGAGCATGTGAAATGTCATAACATTCAAGGCTAAGGGCTTAACGTGTGAAAGTGGGAGTAGTGTGGGTAGGAGTGGTATAGACTTGAAGAAACGAAGGGCTTCTTCTGTACTGTTTGATTCAATGATTCTATGACTCTATGGTAGTGTCCTGACCTCTCTACCAGTAGATCCAGGTTCAAGTCCCACTTGCCCCAGAGGTGTGCCTGAACCAGCTGATTAAAATAATGACAGATAGTTACCGATTTCATTATTAGAGTACTTCCCAAGAACGTGTACTAATTGATTGTAGAACTGATTAGATTGACAGATAAGATCAGCACTTAATTTGAAACAGTTGTCTCAGTATTTTATATGAAAACAGAAACTAAAAAAAACACACTAGCCAATTTAGAAATTCATTAGTTCATGTAATTTGTCAAATTATTTCCTTTATCATTGTGAATAATCCACTTTAATTGAATTGAATTAGCTTTATTTAAACATTTGTACCATTGAATTAAGCAACGATTGGATAATTTAAAAACATAATCAGCAATAAAAGCTGTCGTATTTCCATGAAGGGGAAAGGAAGGGTATCCAAAACAGGGACAGACAGTTTGGTCGGCATGAACCAGTTTGGACCAAAGGGCCTGACTCCATGCCATGGGACTCTATGACTCTAATAAGTTAAAAAGTAAAATGTTTTGGATGCTGTAAGTCTGAACTCAAATCACAAAATGTTGGAAGCATTCAACAGGAACTGAGTTAACTTTTCCAATCAATGACTTTCATCGGAAAGTACAAGTTAGTTCATTTTTTTAAGCTACTCAACTGGCATTTTAACACTACTTCTAGTTTTCAAAATTTGCATGTGTTCTTCCATGTCACTCTTACAAATACAGTGAATTGCCAAACCTATTATTATGTTTCATTATCGAAAGCCTTTTGGTTTCACCCTGGAGGGGGAAAGGAGGAAATATATGTAATTGAATCCCTATGGCATGGAAGCAGACCATTCAGCCTCTCGGGTCCACACCAACCCTTTCAAGGGTGTTCCTTGATCCACCCCTTTACACTACCCCTGTCATCCTGCATTTCCGATGACTAATACAACTGGCCTGCATATCTCTGGACACTACAGGCAATTTAGCATTGGCCATTTGGTGGATGTCCCAGAAGACTGGAGAATAACCAATGCTGTCCCATTGTTTAAGAAGGGTAACAGGGATAATCACTACAGGCCTGTGGGTCTCACGTTGGTGGTAGTGAAATTATTGGTAAAGATTCTCAGGGACAAGTTCAATACGCATTTAGAGGAAACTGGACTAATTAGGGATAGACAGCATGGTTTTGTGAGGGGAGGTTGTGCCTCACGAACTTGAACGAGTTTTTTAAGGGGGTGATGAAGATGATTGGTGAGGGAAAAGTGATTGATGTTGTCTACATGGACTTCATGAAAGGGTGAAGTCACATGATATCAGGGTGAGCTGGCATGATGGATACAGATTCTGGATTAGTGGTGCTGGAAGAGCACAGCAGTTCAGGCAGCATCCAAGTAGCTTCGAAATCGATGTTTCGGGCAAAAGGGCCCGAAATTTCGAAGCTACTTGGATGCTGCCTGAACTGCTGTGCTCTTCCAGCACCACTAATCCAGAATCTGGTTTCCAGCATCTGCAGTCATTGTTTTTACCACCATGATGGATACAGAACTGGCTTAGTCAGAGGGGACAGAGGGTAGCGCTGGAAGCATGCTTTTCAGAATGGAGGGCTGTGACTAGTAGTATTCCATAGGGATCAGTGCTGGGAGCTCTGCTGTTCGTAGTCTGCATCAATTTGGAGGAAAACCTAGCTGATCTAATTCATAAGCTTGTGGATGATACAAAGATTGGTGGAGTTGAGGATAGGGAGGAGGATTATCAGAGGATACAGCAGGATCAGTTAGTGGCATGGTCTGAAAAATGGCAGATGGAGTTTAATCTAGACAAATGTGAAGTGATGCATTTTGGAAGGTCAAGTACAGGTGGAAATAAAACAGTGATTGGCAGTATCATTAGGAGTATTGATTTGCAGAGGGATCTGGGTGTGCAGGTCCATAGATCACTGAAGGTGGCAGCGCAGGGAGATAAGGTAGTAAAAAAGACCCAGGGCATGCTTGCCTACATTGGAAGGGGGAATTGAGTATAAGGATAGGTTACGCTGCAGCTTTATAAAACATTAATCAGGCCCCATTTGGAATATTGCATGTAATTCTGGTCACCACACTATCAGAAGGATGTGGATGCTTTCAAGAATGTACAGAAAAGATTTACCAGGATGTTCCCTCGTATGGGGGAGTTTAGTTATGATTAGATTAGATTAGATTACTTACAGTGTAAAAAGGTTATGAGAAAAGGTTGCATTGACTGGGTTTGTTTTCACTGGAACACAGGAGGTTGAGGGGTGACCTGATAGAAGTTTACAAGATTGTGAATGGCATGGATAGAGTGGAAAGTATGAGGCATTTTTCCAGGGTGGAGGGGTCAATTATTAGGGGACACAGGTTCAAGGTGTGAGGGGGTCGAAGTTTAAAAGAGATGTACTCACCAAGTGGTGAATACCTGGAACACATTGCCAGAGGAGGTGGTGGAAGCAGACACAATAGCAGCATTCAAAAAACGTCTGGATGGATAGGAAAGAAATAGTGATCCTGTAAGTGAAGACAGTTTTAGTATGGGAGGGCAATGCATATTGGTGTAGGAGGAACAGTTCCTGTGCTGTATTGTTCTTTGTTCCATCCACCTAACCTGCACATCTTTGGAGTGTGCAAGCAAACCCACACAGACAGAGGGAGAATGGGCCAACTCCACACAGCCATATTGGTCCCTGGTACTATGAGGCAGCAGTATTAACCACTGAGCCACTCAGGGCTTTAGAATGCCCAATAATGGATTATATTGATGTAAACAGGGACTTTGAGAGCAGAAATAAAGTGCAGAAGTTGAAAAAGTGCAAACCTTGAGATGCAAAAGATTTCTTTTCTCCAAAGTAATGCATAAGCAGAATAAACTCTAGGCAAATGCATATAATATGGCACCAGTGATCCTGATTCAGACAAATACCTGCTTTGAAATGTGACTGAGGTGAGGTGGACAAATGTACTGAACATGGTATCACCAGGAGTCCAGAGTCTTGGAAATGTCAAGAGTGAAAAACACTTGATAGAAATTTGCATTTCTAATTTGGAGATGGTGTGATTCATATTTTGGGGAATGGTGCAGAGAAACCTGGCAGCGGGAGACAAAGTGAATTTCAGTCAAAGTTCACATGAGTGTAGTCCAGGATTGGAGTCACCTTGAAGGAATTAGCAACCTTATTATGTCCTCACATTCTTTGAGACATGTGCATTTACAAGTGACTTTGACCTACCTATATTAATCTTTCTGGCAGAACATCTGTGAAAAATCTCAATTTGGAAGCATAGATAGCAGGTTATAATTAAAGCATTTTGGAGGTTGTTTAGCGTATTGTACTAATTTATTGCCATTCTGTGCCAGCACTAGCAATGCAAATAAAATAAGCTTGAGATTATATGACATTGCACCCTGACACTGCTTTTAAGAGGGTAAATTGACATATTTATTAAACGCCAGTATATTTTTCCACAAATGATGATACACTGTACTAACAATTTATTTTTCCTAATTGTATTTTTTTTTGCACCCATCCCCTGATTAAGGTGTGAATTCTTCATGGAAGTGTGATTGTATAAGTATCATTTATTACTCTTGGTCAAGTGGGTGAACACTCATAAAGAGCATCAGATGTGTACTGTTCTCACACAGTAAAAATCACTTCAGTACACCCTGTCCACATAAACTCAGAATGTTCCAAACTAACTAATCACCACCTCACCCTTCCACCCTGGGTCATCTGCAAAGTGATGGAACAGGTAGTTAACACAGCGATCAAGTGGGAACAGGGTGGGAGCAAATTACTGCAGAGACTGGAAGCTGAACTGAAAACCAAAATTGCTGGAGGTCACAGTGGATCAGACATCATCCACGGAGAGACAGCAAGCTAATGTTTCGAGTCTAGATGACTCTCCATCAGAGCTGGAGTGAAGTGTGGACAGGGCAGCGTTTATACAATTGTTGGGGCAACTTCTCACCTTCAAACTAGGCACTTCACAAACTTCTGGGCTCAATATTGAGTTCAACGCCTTTCCTTTCTTTTAACTTTGTTTGTTACAGTCTCTATCACCCTCTCAACCCGCCCCTCCCGCCCCCAGTGGGACTGACTGTTATTTCCAGTCTGGCAGTTGGACACACCATTGTTCTGCCATCCACACATTCCAATCACTTAATCTGAACTATCAACATGCTGTCTTGCTCCAGCATTCCACCACTGCAGCATAAATCCTGCCCCTCTGCTCTTCACTTCAGCTCTGATGAAGAGTCATCTAGACTCAGAGTGTTAGCTTGCTCTCTCTCTGTGAATGCTGCCTGACCTGCTGTGATCTCCAACATTTTGTTGTTTTCAGTCAAGTGATGGTGAGGCATGCATGGAATGGAATCTATTTCACAGAATGGAAAGGATGGAGTATACACAAGATCAATCAACAATCTTAATAATTGAGGAAAAGGACTCTTGCAGCACCATTCACAACTCCTCACATTCTGAAGCAGTCCATGTTCAAATGCAACAAGATTTGGCATATCCAGCCTTGGGCTGACAAGTGGCAAGTAATATTCGCACCACACAAATGCCAGGCGATGACCATCTCCAATAAGAGACACTCTAACCAACAGCAGTTGACATTCACTGAATACCCTACTATCAACATCCTGAGGGTTACCATTGGCCAGAAACTCAATTGGACTCACTACCTAAACATAGTGGCTGCAAAAGCAGATCTGAGGCCAGCAATCCTGACCCTCCAAAGTCTGCCCATCATCTTCAAGGCACAAATCAGGACAGTGATAGAATGTTCCCCACTCGCCTGGATGAGTGTGGCTCCAAAAACGCAAGAAGCTTGACACCATCCAGGACAAAGCAGCCCGCTTGATTGGCACTGTATCCACAAACATCCACTCTCTCCACCACTGATGCTCAGTAGCAGCAACGTGTACTATCTGCAAGATGCACTGCAGATATACACCAAAGATCCTTAGACTGCACCGTCCAAATCCACAACCACTTCCATCTTGAAGGACAAAGGCAGCAGGTACATGGAAATACTACCATCTGCAAGTTCTCTTCCAAGACATTCAACTTCCTGATTTGGAAATATATCACTATCCCTAGACTGTTGCTGGGTCATGTTTTGGGCAGAGGATGTTCCGACAGTGGTTCGAGGGTTTATCACAATATGATGATATAATAGTAATCCCCACAATATTGGGACTTGAGATCTGTCAAGAACATTGAGATACCGCCCAGTGGAGAGCCAGAATGCAGTATTTGATTTGGTGGCGAGGTTTTTTCAAAATCATTCAAAGAAATTATATCCAGATGTGTCACATAACCAACTATGAGAGAGAAATCAAAAGAACTGCTTATGTCATTGCTTTTTTGCTACAGGGCTGTAGGAAACCCCAGAGTTTATTGGAGCATAATGAGACTATGTTTGGAATAGTTTGAGATGACTACTCAAGATGGATTCAGTTATGTATCTCACATTAGAAGCAGATTATATTATTGAAAGAAATGTTCACATGCCATAGACTTCTTGATATTGGGATAATAGTCAAGGTGCTCATTTCATGGATTAGTTACAATTCATGGATAGAATTAAGTATGTACATTATCATTTGGATTTGTTCACTCAATGGTTTCTCTGAAGTTTCCTCAGGCTAATGGAGGAGCTAAGAGAGGTGTCTAATTGTAGAGGCATTACTGCAACAAAATGAGGAGTTTCAATTAGTGCTCTTGTGTTACTCAATCTTAGTCTGGCAGACTGGAACATCTCCACGTGAGTTTTTCAGGCAATTAAGCTGAGGACACATTTCCATATGCATTGGTGTTAAAAATCACACACATACAGGAAATATGATGTGGAAAGAAAATTTGCCAAAGTTAGTAGATGTACCTCTAAGTGGTAACTCTCACATGATCAATTTTCATATCTATTATCTGATTTTAATACTCGGGACTTCCACAGACTGAATGGGAAAAAATAATGATCTAAAGGGCCGTAGCAATCAGCTGATCACACAGGTTGGTCAAGGTTTGGGAAAGCAATGTGAAGTAAATAGAGCTGTCAGAACTGGAATTAAGGCTTTTATTAAAAGACCCTGAACCTAGGCCATGTAGTCAGCCATGAAAAAATACTCATCCTCTATTTCGATTTGCACCTGCATGATAGGTCGTAGACTTTGAAGATGAAAAATACTACCTGTAATTACCAAGTTTTGGAATCAGCTAATTCAGACATTGAAATATACAACCACTTTTAGAAAAATGCTTTGAGTAGGGCAGAGGAGAGGGACTTGACCCAGCAAAACTGGAGAAAGCTCTCTCTCAGTGTAACCAGGGACAATGTAAATTGAAGAGAAATCCATCTGGGCAGAGAACTTGAAATGACCTGTACATTTCATGACTGCAATAAACAACTATTGCTTGGGTTAAAATGCTTTCATATTAAGGACGGCCTGAGGACTTAACCCTGCCTATTTTCATATCATCCTTTTATATTTGACAGTGACCCTGTTTAACTTTGGACCTTCATGAGTGCACCCTTGATGTTGATGTTGCATCTTTCTGATTTTTCTCTGAGCTAATAGATAACAAAAATGTTCTTTTTTTAAAGATTAGATTCCCTACAGTGTGGAAATAGGCCCACAACCCAACAAGGAGAAAGTGAGGACTGCAGATGCTGGAGATCAGAGCTGAAAATGTGTTGCTGGAAAAGCGCAGCAGGTCAGGCAGCATCCTAGGAACAGGAGAATCGATGCTTCAGAAGAAGGGCTCATGCCTGAAACATCGATTCTCCTGCTCCTTGGATGCTGCCTGACCTGCTGCGCTTTTCCAGCAACACATTTTCAGCCCACAACCCAACAAGTCCACACTGACCTTCCAAAGAGTAACCCACCCAGAGCCATCCCTCTAACAATATGGGCAATTTAGCATGGTCAATCCACCTGACCTGCAGATCTTTAGACTGTAGGAGGAAACTGGAGCACCCAGAGGAAACTCACACAGACACAGGGAGAATGTGCAAACTCCACACGAACAGTCACCTGGGGCTGGAATTGAACCTGGGACCCTGGTGCTGTGAGGCAGCAGTGCTAACCACTGAGGCATAATGCCACCCTTTTACTGTAACTGTCTCCTTACTGATTTGGTAGACATCATTTACTCACTTTTCTTTTATTTGGGGGAGGGACAGCCTCATGCAAAAAAGAACACAAATCTTTACAGTGGTGGTTGAAAAGAACAGAACCTCATCCCGATGTAAGAAATGAAACAATTCCATGTGTCATTCAACAAAAATCACATGAATGTTATGGGAATATTGGCAGCCTGCATTATCAGCTGGCCTGCAAGTCAGGACTATTGAGTCAAATTTCTAAATTCAGTCCATTATTAAATTAAACAGCAGACCGTAATTGTAATTTGATTGAGGGGCCCTAATGCTACTACAGCTCTCATGGACTAGAAGGTCACCTCTTCCATTGCGTGTACAATGTTTTCTATGGGTGTTTTCCTCGAATTGGCAATTATGTAACTTGTGTTGGTTATAAGAGTATGATTCTGCTGTTTATGATAAATATTGTGGGTAGGAGAAAGGGGAAAAAACAGCAACATTACGTCATCTCCGAATAAAATCACCTTGTAATAGGACCAGAACGCACCTGGGAGATGTCACCTTGTATTACTCTTACTTTTTCTCACATCACACTGTTTTAAACACATACACAGTGCCGATCAATCTTTGTAAAACCATGTTCTGATGGTCAGTGGGGGCAGAAGGTAATTTCAAACTCATTCTATTGTGAAAAGTTACCGTAGAATCTTCCAAATACATTTCACTCAGCTGCACAAATAGAATCACAAAATGCCAAAATGAACAAAGTGGAAGTTTACATGTGGACACTGTGAAATTCATCGGAACTAAACAATCAACATCAAGACTGGCTACATCAGATTACATGATTAGTCTTCGTTGCATCCCCCCTCCTCCCCACCCCCATCCCACCCTGATCCACCACCAAACAAATAACCTTGTCAAGAATGCGAGTGTGTACACGTTCATATTGTCAATATCAACAATGGCTTGGATTTAATTCCACTGAGAAATGGAAACTGTGGAATTACCCTGATTGCTGACACCTTATAGTGCTGTTACACAAGAACGAGGCACGGGTTCAGGGTTTTTAAGGTTGTTCAATCCTGGTTTGTCTATAGTGCATCTAGGGCCTTGCTAATGGTAAAGGGTGTCAGCTGGTGAGTCTAAATAGAAGAGGAACGTCTTCATTAACAAGACAGTTGATTATATGAAAGCACTAAGTACAATCTCCATTGCACATTATGCATTATCAGTAAGGACTCTAGAGAGCTGTATAGAATATATCTGCTCCATATGAAAGATGGTGTAGATCTCATGGTCCCGACCCACAAACAGTGTGTCCTCATCAGTTTGGGTGGAGTTAATGCAGCTTCAACATTAACCCTTTTAGAACCATTACCCTTGAGCCCTAAACTTAGGGTATTGTAGTGGCATCCATCATTCTGTCCTGAGCCAAGGGCAAACTGGCATTGTGTAAATAAAGGTAAGTAATTAAATGTGCATTTCAAAGCTTTGTGTAGGTGGAATGGGCTTTAGTTTGTGGGGCACTGGCACCAGTACCGGGGAGAAAGGAGCTGTTATACTTGGGTAGGTTTTACTTGAACTGAGCTGGGATTGGTGTCTGGGTGAATCAAATAACTAGGGCTATAGAGATGGCTTTAAACTAAATTGGAAGAGAGTCTGTAAGGTTGGAAATATAGGCTTACACAACAAAAAGATATAGTAGTATTGTAAAGCAGCTACTTAGAAAAGTATAATCAGAGTGGGACAGGAAGGAAGGGAGTGCACAAGCACCAGTGAAGAAGCAAACAGAATAAGGCCAATTAAAGGCTCTTTACTTAAATGTGTGTAGTATTCAAAGTAAGCCCCATGAATTAATGGCACATGTGTGGGTTAATGGTATAACCTTATAGCCAGTGCAGAGACACGGTTACAAGGAAATCAAAGCTGGGAACTCGGAATATGTAACTAAGAATGGGAAGGGTGGGAAGTATGACATGGAGTAAATTTAATAGCAAGAAGTGACTTTTGATCAGACAGTACAGAATCCACACAGCTGGTAGTAAGAAATAACAAGGGGAGAAGGCACTGATGGTAGTGTCTTTGGGCGCCCTAACAATCATTGCTCTGTCGGACAGAGAATATATCAGAAGTAAATGGGAGCATGCATAAAAGGCAATATTCATGGCTGACTTTAATCTTTATGTAGAATAGTATTATCAAATTGGCAAGAGTACAGTCATAGAGCCATAGAGATATACAGCATGGAAACAGACCCTTCAGTCCGACCAGTATCCGTGAGGAATAATTATTAAGTGTCTTCAGGACAGTTTCTTATAACAAAATATAATGGATCCTATCAGGGATCAGGCTGTTTTGGATCTGGTGATACACTATGAGGCAGGATTAATAAATTAGATTAGATTAGCTACAGTGTGGAAACAGGCCCTTTGGCCCAACCAGTCCACACTGCCCCTCCAAAGAGAAACCCATCCAAACCCATTCCCCTACATTTACCCCTGACTAACATTGTTGGCAATTTAGCATAGCCAATTCACCTGACATGCACATCTTTGGATTGTGGGAGGAAACTGGAGCACCTAGAGAAAACCCACACAAACATGGGGAGAACTCCACACAGACAGGCAGGAATTGAACCCAGGACTCTGGTGCTGTGAGGCAGCAGTGCTAATCACCGAGCCACTGAGCCGCCCTAAATGGTTTCTGAGTAAATGATCACCTACGGAATCCTGACCAAAGCATGACAGAATTTAGATTTCAGGTTTTGAAACTTGGGTCAGAAACATCTGTACCAACATCTGTTTGGGCACCACAGTGGTTGGGTGGCATGGTGACTCAGTGGTTCACACTGCTGCCTCATAGCACCAGGGTTCGATTCCCACCTCAGGCAACTGTCTGTGTGGAGTTTGCACATTCTCCCCGTGTCTGCGTGGGTTTCCTCCGGGTGCTCCGGTTTCCTCCCACAATCCAAAGATGTACAGGTCAGGTGAATTGGCTGTGCTAAATTGCCCATAGTGTTAGATGCATTAGGCAGGGGTAAATATAGGGTAGGAGAATGGGTCTGGGTGGGTTACTCTTTGGAGGGTCGGTGTGAACTTGTTCAGCCACATAGCCTGTTTCCACTCTGTAGGGAATCTAATCTAAATTTAAGTAAAGGCAATTGCTGAGGGCAGAGTTGGCTGGATTGGACTGGAAAATAAATTCAGGAAAAAAGACAGTTGGGAAGTAATTGTAGACATTTAAGAAGATAGTAAATGACTTATAGCAGAGATGTGTCCAAGTGAGGAAGATGGATTTTAGGGAAAAGGATAATCCAACCACATTTAAACAGGGAAATTAAGGATAACGTCAAATTGAAAGAAAAAAGCATACCATGTGGCAAAGATTAATGACAATAAAAGGATTGGGCAAGTTTTGAAAGCCAAAATGAAGACCATAAAAATAACAGGGAGAAAATAAAAAATGGGGCAAATTAGCAACTAACGTGAAAATACACCGTGAAAGCTTCTTTAAATATATAATAAAGGAAGATAGGGGCCCAAGTCAAAATTAGTCCATTAGAAGTGGTAGCTGGAGAAATAACAATGGGGAAACAGGAAATGTCAGAGGAGTTGAATAAATACTTTGCATTAGCCTTCACAATAGAGGATATGGATAGCATTGTGAAATTACTAAATAATCATGAGCAAAGGGAGGGAATAGTTAGAAGAAATAAATACAATTTATTGCCGGTACAGGGGCTCAGTGGTTAGCACTGCTGCCTCACAGAGCCAGAGACCCAGATTCAATTCCAGCCTTGGGCGACTGCCTGTGTGGAATTTGCACATTCTCCCTGTGTCTGCGTAGGTTTCCTCCAGGTGTTCCTGTTTCCTCCCACAGTCCAAAGGTGTGCTGGTCAGGTGAATTGGCAATGCTAAATTGCCCATAGTGTTAGGTGCATTAGTCAGAGGGAAATATAGGGTATGGGAATGGGCGTGGATGGGTTACTCTTCAGAGGGTCAGTATGGACTTGTTGGGCCGAAGGGCCTGTTCCCAAACTGCAGGCAAGCTAATCCAAAAAGAAGTACTTGCAAGACTAATAGAGGTAAAGGACCTACCAAACACAGCAGCTGAGAAACATGCTCACCTTCATCTTGAAGGACAAATAAGAGATCAAACCAAATAAGGCAACCATCTCCTCCTTGCTCACTATCCAAGGCCCCAAACCCACTTTCCAGTTGAGGAAGTGATTTACCTGGACTTCACTCAAACTAGTCTACCGTATTCGATGCTCACAATGCAGTGGTCTCAAATATAGACTGGGCGATTGGTTTGCACAGCACCTGCATTATGTCTGTAAAAATGTCTGTTGTCTTCCACTTTAACACACCACTGTGTTTCCAGGCCTACATCTCTGCCTCAGGCTTGGTGCAGTGCTCCAGTGAAGCTCAATATATGCTTGAGGAACATTTCATCTTGCACCTAAGTGCCTCACAGCCCTTAGGACTCAGCGCTGAGTTTAGCAATTTCAGAGCATGATACCTCCATCCATGTTCATTACCTAATCACACACCGCTAGGCCCTGTCCTGCATGGGTTGCTCCCAGCACAGCCAACTCATTTTCAACTATTCACAACTCTTCAAGTATTTCTGTTATCACCTATTCAGCATTTAGCTCGCTCCTTGCTTATCATCTGCAATCTCTCTGTCTACCTCCTTCTCTATCTCTCTTTGTCTCTCTCTAGGCACCATCTCCATCTACTTGGCTCACTCCTTCCCCACCTATCTCCGCACTGAACCCCCTTCCTCCCCCACGCCACCATCATCATCAAAAATGTCACTATTTCCCAACTGGTTTCATAAAACATAGAACAGTACAGCACCGTACAGGCCCTTCAGCTCACAATGTTGTGCCGAGCATTTATCTTAATCTCAGATCAGCCTAACCTACACACCCCTCAATTTACTGCCATCCATGTGCTTCTCCAGCAGTTGCTTAAATGTCCCTAATGTCTCTGATTCTACTACCACCTCTGGCAGTGCATTCCATGTACCCCCCACTCTCTGTGTAAAAAACTTACCTCTAACATCTCCCCTAAATCTTGCTCCAAGCGTCTTAAACTTATGACCCCTTGTGACAGCCATTTCTGCCCTGGGGAAAAGTCTCTGGCTATCTACTCTATCTATGCCTCGCATTATCTTGTACACCTCTATCAAGTCACCTCTCTTCTTTCTTCTCTGCAGGATGAAAAGCCCAAGCTCACTCAACCTCTCTCCATAAGACAAACCCTCCGATCCAGGCAGCATCCTGCTCAATCACCTTTGCACTCTCTCAAGCATCTACATCCTTCCTCTAATGAGAACTGGACACAATAAGAACAAGAAATGACATCACCACAGGAAATGACATCACAAACCCACAGAAACCCAAATATATACATAGAAAGCAGGAATCATCAGCAATGATTTGGATGGAGGCTCATAGAAAATGTTACCTGGTATGGTGATGAAACATCTGAAAATGAACCTTCCAGCTCAGCGAGCAAACCTATAACCAGAACCTCAACCTGAGCTCGAAATCTTCTCAAAACTCAGTAGGTAATTAAGTGTTTTCAAGCCTGAAGTAGACAGATTTTTAATCAGTAAGGGAATTAACAGTTATAGGGGAAAAATAGGAAAGTGGAGTTGAGGATTATCAGATGAGCCATGATCTCATTGAACGGTGGAGCAGACTGAATGGCCGAATTTTACTTTGGCACTTTATGGTCTTAGTCAACAATTTCAGGGCGCAGAATCTTACATTTTTTTGGCTATATGCCAATCACCTTGAATTTTTTTGGAGAGTTTATCACCATAAGACTAAATGAATTTTATTGCCGTACCTTACCATAGCTGCCCCATTAACTACCTACCTTGCTGAACACAGGAAGAAGGTCAATGAACTTCTCCATTCCACCAGTCAAAGTTCACTATCTTCCCTTCTTTACCTCACACTCACTCTATCTGCATGGCCTCCCTACCCAATCACCCACCCCATAACCTGATACCAATAACCTTGCCTGCCATTTGTGCTGTCCACTCACTCACTTGGGACACCTCCTCACCCAGTCCCAAAGTAACCGCTGTATTTGTGTTACTCCTTCCAAAGTGAATCAACTTACACTTTTCTGCATTTAACTCCATTTGCCATCTCTCACCCCAGCTCTGCAGCTTATCTATATTGGAGGCAGTCCAGAAAGGGTTTCTGAGGCTGATACCAGTTTGGATGGATTGTTTTATGAGCTTGTACTCTACTGAGAATGACAGGAAAATGTACTGAAACATATGGGGTTCTCAGGGGACTTGACGGGGGAGATGCAGCAAGGTTGTACCTTCTTGTGGGAGAGTCCAGGACCAGAGGGGATGATGTTAGATGTCAGCTCTCCTCCATTTAAGACAGCAATAGGGAGGAATCTCTTCTCTCAGAGAGGAGTGAATCTGTGGAATGCTTCACCACAGAGAGCTGTCAAGACTGCTTCATTCAGTAGATTCAAGGCTGAGATTGACAGATGTTTAATCAGTAAGGGAATTAAGAGTTATGGTGAAAAGGCAGGGAAGTGAGTTGAGAATTATCATAGAATCCCTACAGTGTAGAAAGAGGCCATTCAGCCCATCAAGTCCGCACCGACTTTCCAAACAGCATCCCCTGTATCCCTGTAACCCTGCATTTCCCATGGCTAACCCAGCTAACCTGCACATCCCTGGACACTATGGGCAATAGTATGGTCAATCCACCCTAACCTGCACATCCCTGGACACTATGGGCAATAGTATGGTCAATCCACCCTAACCTGCACATCCCTGGACACTATGGGCAATAGTATGGTCAATCCACCTAACCTGCACATCCCTGGACACTATGGGCAATAGTATGGTCAATCCACCCTAACCTGCACATCCCTGGACACTATGGGCAATAGTATGGTCAATCCACCCTAACCTGCACATCCCTGGACACTATGGGCAATAGTATGGTCAATCCACCCTAACCTGCACATCCCTGGACACTATGGGCAATAGTATGGTCAATCCACCCTAACCTGCACATCCCTGGACACTATGGGCAATAGTATGGTCAATCCACCCTAACCTGCACATCTCTGGACACTATGGGCAATAGTATGGTCAATCCACCCTAACCTGCACATCCCTGGACACTATGGGCAATAGTATGGTCAATCCACCCTAACCTGCACATCTTTGGACTGTGGGAAGAACTGGAGCACCTGATGGAAACCCACGCAGACACGGGGAGAACAGACAGTAGTTGGAAAGGAGATAGGCAATTGCGGGTGGAGGCGATAGTGATAGGTCAAAAGAGGAGGGTGGAGTGGATAAGTCTGACCTATCATTATCACCCACCATCTACCTATCGCCTTCCCAGCTACCTTCCACCATCCCCACCCAACCCTCCTATTTATCGCTCAGCTTTCTTCTCACACCAACATTCCTGATCAGGGCTTATGCCTGAAATGCTGACTCTCCTGTTCCTTGGATGCTGCCTGACCTGCTGTGCTTTTCCAGCAGTTTCTGATTTTGTTACTCATTTTCGGCACTGGGGCTGCTCATGGCTCAGTGCAGCACAAGATGACTGGAAGGCGATTTCAGTTGACTTAGAATAGTTTGTTTGGTGTAGTTTGTATTGATATATATCACAAGTTAGAACAATAGACAGAATATACCCGAGGTAACATGATTTCGATAGCACACACAGGGTCCTGTTCCAGACATGCAGCTGCAGTTTAGACAGAGACAGCTGGATAAGGACACCTGTGCTTTTCCAGCACCAATCTAATCTAGACTCTGGTTTCCAGCATCTGCAGTCCTTGTTTTTACCTCGTGGATAAGGACACCCTTGAGTTTGCCAATAGAAGAATTCGACTCTCAGATTTAAGACCGGATATCACAAATAGATCTACTTTAGTTCAGATTCCCAGATAATCATAGTTATAGATTTTGATTTAGTTTTAGATCATACTTAGAACCTCCTAAAATAAACCACAATAAGCATGAAAGAGATGAACAAGGCAGTAAGGAAGGTCCCCACTCTGCTAGCAGGGAGGATTGAATTATAGCTGCAGAGTCCAGTGGTATTGGTTAAGTAAGATGCATTGTGAAAACCCCAAGGATTGAGAAAAGGGTGTCTGGGAAACGAGATCATGGATGTGACCAACGGTTGTCATAAGGCTGCCCGACCCTGATCATATGGTCACGTGATTAATTTGATTGGGTGTGCATGTAATATATTAATAATATGATTGGTCTGTAATTACTACGGGCGAGCTGACAACAAATGTACAAACGTTTATATCTTTCATTTGTTTATTGAAGCAGCTCTGGGTCCCCATCGGTATAACAGCAATAAACTCTTTGATGCTGGAAGCGGACCCTGGGGTATTGAGTGATTTAATTCGTCATTACCTTATTTATTTAGTCACCAGCTGCTGCAGTTCCTTGGTTTTTTTGTTAGGGAAAGGAGAGTGGACAGTATCAGTGAATCTTATAGCACATAAGGTGACCATTCAGCCAATTGTAACTGTGCTAGCTCCCAATCCCAATGTACTTTCCTGCAGGCTTCTCCATTACACATCTAACTCTAAACCGTTGTTTGAAAATTACCACCAAAACTGCTGGCTCATTTTCCTGGATGTAAGTAGGAATTAACAATGGAACCCAGGGAAGCACAAGGGTAGCAATGGTGATTTTTTTTGTTCTGGCTGAATAGAGATATATGTTCATGGCAAGGAGAGGTCAGTGGTATGAGAGGCAGAGTGTTTGATGAGTGGAAACTGCCAGGGCAGCTGGGAGAATTTGAAATTAGTTAGACATAGAATTACAACAAAAATATAAAAGTACCAAAGAAAAAAGTTTTTACTCGTATGAAAGATTAACCATAACTCAAAGGTTTTACAAATAATTGATCATTTGTTTAAATGATGGATATTCTATGGATAGGCAGTGATTTATTGTAAACTGAATTGTAATTAAGCTGAATTTCTGTCAGATTGTATTATTCAGTGAATGTTATCAGAAACAACATCAATCAGATTATTTAAAGAAGTGACTGATCAAATAAGTTTGTGAGTCATAAATATTCCTCAGGGTTGCCAGTGGGAGGTTAGTTGGCGAGGAAAATGTCACCTTAAATAGGTGTTTTTTTTGTAACAGAGGGCTCAGAAATTATTGATGTGTAGCTTAACACAGACTATTAATAAGTATTCTGCCTTACTGTGTTTGTACCTGCAATACATTTGAAAATGGTAATACTAACAACAGCGAAGTGTTAATCACATCGTGATCACATTTTAGTTCCAACACCACAGTAAATGTTGCATCCTGAGCATTTATGGGTCAGGTTAGATTGAAAGGTGGCGTGACAAATTTGGAAAGGACCGGGGGTGTTCTTGCTAAAGATATACTGGGACAGACCTTCCTGTTCTCTCATCTGGACAAAATATATTAGAGGATTACCGATTACCCAGGGAGGAAATGATCGTATACTTTATGACATGGCACAGAACTTACCTGATTTTCAGCTTATTAAGAAAAGGAAAGAACTTACAACTAATGCTACACTCTGCACAACTCAGCAAATCCCTTCGTGCTCACAGTCATAGAACCTCTTCAGTGTGGAAACAGGCTATTCAGCCCATCGAGTACACACTGACCCTCTGAAGAGCAACCCAGACCCACACTGCTACCCTATAACCCTGCATTTCCCATGGCCAATTCACCTGACCTGCTCAGCTTTGGACTGTGGGAGGAAACCGGAGCACCTGGAGGAAACCCACTCAGACATGGGGAGAATGCGCAAACTCCACATTGATAGTCGCCTGAGGGTGGAAACAAACCCAGGCCCCTGGTGCTGTAAGGCAGCAATGCTAAGCACTGAGCCACCCTAAATTAAGTCAATTCAGTACATTTTGTATTTCAGGCACCATCATTAGGGAACATGAGTTTGTGATCCTTTCCCTATTCCCTTACTGTGTCAATGTCCTGTACGCTCTGAGCCCTGAGAATTCTGGATTTGGGAGCAGGGAAATGTGCTGCTTGGGAAAAGCTGGAATGGTTGAGTTTTACAGCTGGTTGGATGGTTGCTCAATATTGGGCACTGACTGATCGAACCTGCCCACTCTGTAGCCCAGACATCCTTCACCTTTACAAAACTTCACCCAGTGTATGTTTATTTTTCAAAGCTGTTAGCTCTATCTCAGTAAGAAGGCCAGGCATGATAATGTGCACCTTGGAAATCAAGGAGGTGCTGGCTGTGGTTCAGAAATGGAATTCCTCTTTGAACTGCACTTTTTTGTTCATCGGCATGAATGAAGATGATCCATGTTTATACAGTTGTAGAGTCATACATCACTGAAACAGTGCAACAGGAGAAAGTGAGGTCTGCAATGCTGGAGATCGGAGTTGAGTGTGTCGTACTGGAAAAGCACAGCAGGTCAGGCAGCATCCAAGGAGCAGGAGAATCGGTGTTTCGGGCCGAAGCCCTTCAGCAGGAATCCTGAACTGTTGCACTTTTCCAGCACCAACCTCCCTTCAGTCCAACCAGTCCACAACAACCATAATCTCAAGCTAAACTAGTCCCACCTGCCTGGTCCTGGCCCATATCCCTCCAAACATTTCTTATTCATGGACTTAAGCAAATTTTTTAAACATGTTGTAATTGTACCCACACCCAACACAACCTCTGGATGTTCGTTCTACACACAAGCCTCCCTCTGTGTAAAAGAATTGCCCCTCATTGTCTTTAAAATCTTTCTCCTCCATTTCGAAATGGCAGGCAGTGACCAGTGGGGTACCGCAGGGATCCGTGCTGGGACCGCAGCTTTTTACAATATATGTAAATGATATAGAAGATGGTATCAGCAATAACATTAGCAAATTTGCTGATGACACAAAGCTAGGTGGTAGGGTGAAATGTGATGAGGATGTTAGGGGATTACAGGGTGACCTGGACAAGTTAGGTGAGTGGGCAGATGCATGGCAGATGCAGTTTAATGTGGATAAATGTCTGGTTATCCACTTTGGTGGCAAGAACAGGAAGGCAGATTACTACCTCAATGGTATCAAATTAGGTAAAGGGGCTGTTCAGAGAGATCTGGGTGTTCTTGTACACCAGTCAATGAAGGCAAGCATGCAGGTACAGCAGGTCGTGAAGAAGGCTAATAGCATGCTGGCCTTCGTAACAAGAGGGATTGAGTATAGAAGCAAAGAGGTGCTTCTGCAGCTGTACAGGGCCCTGGTGAGACCACACCTGGAGTACTGTGTACAGTTCTGGTCTCCAAATTTGAGGAAAGACATTCTGGCTATTGAGGGAGTGCAGCGTAGGTTCACGAGGTCAATTCCTGGAATGGCAGGATTGCCTTACACGGAAAGACTGAAGCGACTGGGCTTGTATACCCTTGAGTTTAGAAGACTGAGAGGGGATCTGATTGAAACGTATAGGCTTATGAAAGGATTGGACACTCTGGCAGGAGGGAACATATTTCCGTTGATGGGGGAGTGCCGAACCAGAGGACACAACTTAAAAATACGGGGTAGACCATTTAGGACAGAGATGAGGAGAAACTACTTCACACAGAGAGTGGTGGCTGTGTGGAATGCTCTGCCCCAGAGGGCAGTGGAGGCCCAGTCTCTGGATTCTTTTAAGAAAGAATTGGATAGAGCTCTTAAAGATAGTGGAGTCAAGGGGTATGGAGATAAGGCTGGAACAGGATACTAATTAGGAATGATCAGCCATGATCATATTGAATGGCGGTGCAGGCTCGAAGGGCAGAATGGCCTACTCCTGCATCTATTGTCTCTGTCTATTGTCTATTGTCTCACCTTAAAACAGGCCCCCTAGTCCTGAGATCACCCACCCTGGTATTATGGACCAGACCAGTTCCCTCAAATAATTTTAAGAAAGTAGCCTAGACTAACTTTTACTATTTTAAAGTTAAAAATGAAGTGTGTTTTCCAGATGTGATGTGACTGGTCAAATTACTCAACATTGAGCAAAACACAATTTATTTGAACACTATAGTTAAAATACAAAAAAAATTGGAGTTTAGATTAACTTAACTATTGACAAACTTAACCAAATAATAATTACAGTATTAACTGTTCCAATATAGTAATATCCCAAAAGCACACCCCTTGGCAAAAAATCAGACACAGGTTCTCACATGCAGTTCTCCAATCCAGGACAACATCAAAAGAGATTCCAGAGGAAGTATCAGCTCAGAAATCTTTTACTGAAGCTTCCAAATCCTCACGGAACCCAAACAGCTTCCAACTACTACAGTTAAAAAAAAAACTAGAGAGCTTGGTCTACGAGAACTGGTCACTCCTTTTCCATTGTTACAATAGTTTTAAAAAAAACCTTAAAGATCTCCTAAGTTATTTACTTAAGCCGTTTTTAGTAGCCAGTTCAGCACCTCTGCCTTTACAACCTCTCTTCAAAAAACCAAGGACAAAATAACCTCTTTAAAGTGACTGCATCGTAACCCGAGGCCATTAACACTACACCCCTCAGAGAATTCCTACAATGTAGAAAAAGGCCATTTGGCCCAACAGGTCCACACTGACCCTCTGAAGAGTATCCCACCCAGATCCATTCCCCTACCCTCTTACTCTACATTTCCCCTGACTAATGCACCTAACCTACACATCTCTGAGCACTATGGGGTAAATTGGCATGGCCAATTCACCTAACCTGCACATCTTTGGACTGTGGGAGGAAACTCACGCAGACACGGGGAGAATGTGCAAACTCCAGCCCAAGGTTGGAATCAAACCTGGGTCCCTAGCGCTGTGATGCAGCATGGCTAACCACTGAGCCATACCCTATCTTCATGATTTTATAGACCTTTATAAGGTCACTTCTCAACCTCCTGCACTCCAGGGAAAAATGTACTCGCCTTTCCAGCCATTTTTAAAATAACTCAAACCCTCCATTCCTGGCAACATTCTGGTAAATCGTTTCTGAATCATCTCCACCTTAATAATATCCCTCTTATAACAGGGTGACCAAAGACTGGACACAGTCCTTCAGAAGAGGGCTGAGCAATGTCCTGTACAGCCTCAACATGATGTCCCAACTCCTACACTCAATGGTCTGAGCAATGAAGGCAAGCGTGCTGAACCTGAGGGTTTGGTGGGAAGGTAGATGTTGATTTGTGATTGTAAAAGGTTCTGCTGTAAATGAAGCAGGAGAGTGCAGTCCAGTAAGTTTGAGTGAGTTGCTGGCTGGGGATTTCCCATGCCTGTGCCTCCTCTCTGACTCTGATATGCCAATGCTTTGCTGGTTTTACATTTGGTTCCTATGACACTGGACTTGAATCTGAAACTCCTAAGTGTCAGCTTCCTTGTCGCACTTCCTTTGACTGCATGACACTGGCCTGACACCCTCACTCCCAGAATCGATAAAAACTAACTCGAGTAAATCAGTATCAGAACTTCAGATGAGAGCAGCATCCCAGCCTGTGTGGCATTGCCTAGAGAGGGCATTGATGTTGGACGTGTTAGCCCAGGGTGAGCACCTCAATCCTGCTATTTCATCCTGCCTCTGTAGTTTCTCCAGTGAGAGTGGCTAGGCTTCTTTGCAAGACCCAGTCTCTCGCATGTACAGTAGAATGGACAGGATTATTACTCTATAGACTTTCAGCTTTAATCAGACATACCATTCCTCATTCTGAGACAGATGCTTGAAGTTTACAGAAGGTCAAACTGGGTTTGGTAATTCTTGTCTGTACCTCATTGCATGCAATGCGAGGAAATCCCAAGTCAGTAACTTGTGCAAACCTTAATCCTCTGTGGCCCGTCCTCTATACCACATAATGATTCAGGTGGTAACCAGCCTCAGCAATCACCTCCATACCCACTGGGATCTGCCACACACAGCAGCTGAGAAACATGTTCACCTTGTAGGACTATCTGGAAATTAAACCAAATAAGGCAATTATCATTACAAGAAGGGAGGAGAGCTAACATATAAAAACAATGGACTGTCAGGGAGGGACAATCTGGTGGAATGTGCCAGGGGCTTGATCATGGTCAGTTAGGAGTGGATTTCTGTTGCATCCATGCTATTTTTGAGGTAGTCTGGGGGTTAGATCAGATTCCCTACAGTGTGGAAACAGGCCCTTTGGTTCCACAAGTCCACACTGACCTCCGGAGAATAACCCACCCAGACCCATTTCCCACTGGCTAATAGGAAGACTCTTTCCTATCCTGAAGAGTCTTCTCCAATAGTTTCCCTACCACTGATGGAAGGCTCAGCTGTCTGTAATTTCTCAGACTATCCCTGTTGACCTTCTTAAACAAAGGAACAATATTGACTATTCTCTAATCTTCTGGGACCTCTTCTGTGGCTACAGAGGATACAAAGATTTTGTACAAGGCCTCAGCATTCTGGGGTAGATCTCATCAGGTCCTGGGGACTTCTCTATCTTAATGCTTTTCAAAACACCTAACTCTCTCCTGCTTTTTCTTGTCTTGATATAACCTAGAATATCAACATACTCGTCCACTTGTTATTCCATTTATTCCATTAGCTGTCCACATATCTGTTCCTCTGTCTCTCCCTGGCTGTTGGGAGGCCTACGGTATAATCCCAACATAGTGACTAAACCCTTCCCATTCCTGAGCTCTACCCATTTGGCCTCACTGGATTAACCCTTCAAGGTGTCCTCCCCAAATAGGGAGGCAATATTCTCTCTCATCAGTAATGTAATCCCCCCCAGCTTTGTTTTTATTTTTTTTGGAAAAAAGATTTTTGGATATTACAACAAATACAGAACAAAGCAATTCAAAATAGTACAAAGAAACCGACCAATTACATAAATAAATAATAACTAATAAAAAAATATAAATACATTACAGCTCAGCGAAATAGAGTATTAACCCTGTCTGTTGAGAGCATAAAGTTATACATATTCATGTGTTCGTAGTTCTTCCTTTCTGGATACCAGATTCATTAAACAGAATCGTCATGGCGAAATAAAGACCCTTAATATAAAGACCCTTATCAGTATGGCTGACAAATCTGTACCCAAGTAGTCCAAAAAGGGCTGCCACGAAAAATTCTCAGTTTTATGATGCACCATACTCGTAAGGGATGTGTTCCATGACTAGCTTACGCCAGCCTGACAATCCTGAGGGGGTGTTTTAGACACCCGCCCGAACAGGATGTTCTTTCTTGCACAAAAAAATTAGGATACTGAAGAGCTTTTTTTTTTGCATGTTGCTAATGGGGCGATACAGTGGCACAGTGCAGTTAGCACTGCTGCCTCACAGCACCAGAGACCTGGGTTCAATTCCCACCTTAGCCAACTGTCTGTGAGGAGTTTGCACATTCTCCCCGTGTCTGTGTGGGTTTCCTCCCACAGTCCAAAATGTGCAGGTTAGGTGAAGGGGTAAATGTAGGAGAATAGGTCTGGGTGGGTTGCTCTTCGGAGGGTCGGTGTGGACTCGTTGGGCTGAAGGGCCTGTTTCCACACTTTAAGTAATGTAATGTAATCTAATTAATTAACCAGGTGAAGAAGAGAGACCGGATCCATCTCTTACTCTGTCCCCAAGACTCACTCTCTTTTGCCCACCACAGCACTCCAGTATGACGAGAGACAGTGAGTGAACATTCCTGTACTCATTTGCATTGGGGACACTCCCACTTTAAATTTTGAGAGACGATCTGGAGCCAAGTGGACTCTGTGGAGAATCTTCAATTGCAATGCGTGGGTCTTATTGCAAATCAAGATCCTTCTTGCATTTTCCCAGATGTCTTCCCATGTTTCAGAGGAGATCTTAAAGTCCACCTCCCTCTCCCATACATTACAGAGCTGCCCGAGAGGCTGTCTCGCAACAGGTGATTGAGCTTGCTGACAGAAAGTGTGTTCTCAGAACTCAGTACCCTCTTCTCCCTGTCAGATCTATCGGGGAATCAATTAGAAGTGTAGTCTGTTTTTGAATGAAATCTGTGATTTGAAAAAAAATGGAAGAGGTCCCTATTGGGCAATTCCCATTTCTGAGATAACTGGTCAAAAGACATCAGGATGTCCCCCTCGAATATGTCACCCAGGCAAGACACATACCTAGCTGCTCACGATTAAAACCCCAAATCCATCATCCCTGACTGTAAACCCAGCATACCAACTATGGGTGTAAAAAATTATGTTTTGACAATATTGCCCTCACTCTGCCACATTTCCCTCCATGTTTTAACAGCATTAATAACTATTGGGCTATGGCAGTAATCCTTAACTGTCCTCATTTTGTCCAAGAACAGTAAGCTGGTAAGGGGTCATCTTGCCTGAGAAGCTTTGATGTCTAACCATAGTTAGAGAGGGTCCCCCCAGGCGCAGTGATTCACGTAAGATAACAAGATTAATTTATAATTTTTAATATCTGGGAGGTTCACTTCTCCCAGTCTGTGGGCAGCTGCAATTTAGTTAGTTTCAAAATGGTATAGAGTGTGGTGCTGGAAAAGCACAGCCAGTCAGGCAACATCTGAGGAGCAGGAGAATCGACTTTTCGGGCGTAAGCCCTTCATCAGGATTGAGGCTTGTGGCCAACGGGGCTGAGAGATAAATGAGAGAGGGAGCAGGGCTGGGGGGGGGGGGGGGGAAGGTACCTGAGAATGCGATAGAGAGGTGAAGGTGGGGGAGAAGGTGATAGGTCGGAGGGGAGGGTGGAGTGGTTAGGACAGGTCAAGAAGGCGGTGCCGAGTTGGAAGGTTGGAACTGGGATAAGGTGAAATAAGGGAAGGGGAAATAAGGAAACTGGTGAAATCCACATTGATACCATGTGGCTGGAGAGTCCCAAGGCAGAAGATGAGGCATTCTTCCTCTTGGCATTGAGTGGTAAGGGTTTGCCGATGGAGAAGGCCCAGGATTAGCATGTCCTTAGGGGAGTGGGAGACAGAGTTAAAGTGTTTGGCCATGGGGTGGTGGGATTTTTGTGTGCGTGTGTTCCAGGAATGTTCTCTGAAGCGTCCCGCAAGTAGGTGTCCTGTCTCCCCAGTGTTGAGGAAAGCACATCAAGAGCAACGGATCCAGTAGATGACGTGTCATCTTCCGCCTTTGGACCCTCCAACCATACATTAAAATGTGGATTTCCTCAGTTTGCAAATTACAATGAACTTCAGCAAAAGAAATTCCACAAAACATAAAAACTGCATAAACTAAAACAGCTCCAACCAACACACCTACAAAACAAGAGACGAAAAAGCAAAAAAGTGCCAAAGCACTGATTAGAGGAATTTAACCCCAATCCAAACGGTGCACCCATACATCCCAAGACCCTCCTTGCCTTCCCAACCACCCTCTTAACTCCTCCGAGCTCAGGTCTCGCCAGCAACATAGGCAATACAAGATGAAGTAGCAAAAAAAAGACAGAAAGATTAGATTCCTTACACTGTGGAAACAGGTCCTTCGGCCCAACCAGTCCACACTGACCCACCGAAGAGTAACCCACCCAGACCCATTTCCCTCTGACTAATGCACCTAACACTATGGACAATTTAGCATGGTCAATTCACCTGACCTGCACGTTTTTGGACTGAGAGGGGAAACTGGAGCACCCAGAGGAAACCCACACAGAGACGGGGAGAATGTGCAAACTCCACACAGACTGTCACCTCAGGCTGGAATCAAATCTGGGACCCTGGTGCTGTGAGGCAGCAGTGCTAACCACTGAGCCACTGTGCCGCCCCATATAATATACACAAGCAAGTTAAAAGTAAATACGTCACCCATGCCCTGGTATACCTGCGTCTGGTTTACATTAGCATGACCACAAAGTTCTTGGCTATCACTTTTTTTATAGATATTTTTATTTAGAAAGATTTTAAAGTTTTTTTTACAAAATTACAAAAATAATACAAACTAATGTATTCCACTTTACAATATAATCACCACATCAATATACAATTAAAAAAAAACTATTAATCTATTCTACAAACAACCAGAACATAAAATAGGATATCATACATTATTAATAATAAACAAAAAGGCAAATAAATAACTAGATACATGCTTGGAATAAATTTATATCACGTCTTAACAAAACCTGTATTTATATGACACGGTGGCTCAGTGGTTAGCACTGCTAACTCACAGCATCAGGGACCTGGGTTCGATTCCCAGCTCGGGCAACTGTCTGTGTGGAGTTTGTACGTTCTCTGTGTGGGTTTGCTCCGGTTTCCTCCCGCAGGCCAGGTCAATTGGCCATGCTAAATTGTCCATAGTGTTCGGTGGATTAGTCATGGGTAAATGTAGGGAAGTGAGTGGGTTGCTCAGAGAGTCGGTGTGGACCTGTTGGGCCGAAGGGCCTGTTTCCACACTGTAGACAATCTATTCTATATGGGATCCTTCCCCCTGGGGGTGCCGGAACCATTACCATGGCTAAGCAAAAGCCTTGAACGGTGTGGCCAAAATATCTGTGTCGATGTAGTTCAAAAAGGGCTGCCATGTCCTATAAAGTAATTCCGTTTTTTGGTGTACCATATTCATAAGGAGGTCAAGGGGGATATATTCCATGACTATCCTGTGCTAATTTGAAAGTCCTGGGAGACCTTCGGATATCCAATTCACTAAAATATTTTTCCTTGCACAAAAGGAAAGGATAGCAAATAATTTCCTCCCATATACGTCCAGAGGGGGAAAATTTGGAGAGCCCAAAAGTAGGGACACTGGATCCAATCCAATCTCCATACCCAAAATCTCTGTCAAAGCATTCGCTAATCTGTCCCAATACCTGCAGATCTTATGGCATGTCCACAGACAATGCTTGAGAGTACCAACTTCAATTTTGCAGTTAGGACAATTTGGGGATGCTCCTGCCTTGAACTTTGCTAGTCGCTCAGGTACCATGTGAGCCCTGTGAAGTATCTTCAATTGAGTAGCCTGAGTTCTGTTACAGATAGAGATCTTCCTGGCATTTTCCAAGATGTCCTCCCACATTTCTAAAGAGAATTCCAATCCTAATTCTTGATTCCAGGTTTTATATAACCGTTCGATGTCCTTCGATACATTATTGCATAGTGAGTGATAGAGAGTACTGACCAAGGGCAGCCCCATTGGCCAAAGCGGTCTCCTTTCCCTATCCGATTTATAAGGATTGACTATCTGTTTTTGCCTTCTTTTGTATAAAGTATCGCATTTGAAAATGTTAAAAGAGGTCCTTGCGAGGCAATCCAAACTTCTGGTGTGGCTGCTCAAAGGACATTATGACCTCCCCATCGAACAGATCTCCCAAACAGGAGCTAACTCTGGACTCCCAAGTTTTGAATGTAGCATTGGTCAGCCCTGGCTGGAATCCTAATGTTCCCACTATGGGACTATATGGGGAGGTTTTTTGCAGGTTACCCTCATCTTGTCGCATTATCTTCTAGGCTTTGATTGTATTTAATACAATAGGGCTTTTACAATAGTCCATAATAACTCTCATCTTGTCCATAAGTAGTAGATTGATGAGGGGACATTTTGCTTGGGAGATCTCAATATCTAACCAGACTGACTGTGGGTCACGAGTGACCCAATCAGTTACATAAGATAATAAGGAACTCAATTGGTACCTCTTGAAATCTGGAAAGTCCAGCCCTCTCCTTACTTGTGGAAGCTGCAGCTTTTCTAATTCGATAAGGGGCCGAGTCAACTGTAAAGCTTACGCAGCAGGACCTGTCTCGGCAGCATCAAGGGGAGCATTCTCATAGGGTATAAAAGACAAGGTAGGATATTAACTAAGGCTACTCTGCCTAGCCAGGATATTGGGAGATCTTCCCAGGGTTGAAGGTCCTGCCTTATTTTTCTCTAATAATTGTGTATAATTGGCTTCTAGTGACCACCAAAAGGGAAAACAAGATCTGGCCGGAAAATTGGATATACTGGCAAGGCCTCCCAAAGGCATGACCTTCGATTTCATAAAATTGATTTTGTAACCTGAAAACATACAAAACAGATTGACCACTTGAATTAAGCAGGGCAAAAATGTCAAAGGATGACATCAGAAAAGGAGGACATCATCTGCATAGAGAGTAATTTTGTGCTTGCCCGATCCAACCTCCAGAGCGGTTATGATTAGATTAAAAATCACTCAACACCAGGTTATAGTCCAACAGGTTTAATTGGAAGCACACTAGCTTTCGGAGCGACGCTCCTTCATCAGGTGTTGTGCGATTTTTAAATTTGTACACCCCAGTCCAACACCGGCATCTTCAAGTCATGATTAGATTAGATTCCATACAGTGTGGAAACAGGGCCTTTGGCCAACAAGTCCACACCGAACCTCCATAGAGAAACCTATCCAGGCCCATTTCCCTCTGACTAATGCATCTAACACTACGGGCAATTTAGCGTGGCCAATTCACCTAACCTGTACATCTTTGGACTGTAGGAGGAAACCGAAGCACCCAGAGGAAACCCACACAGACACGGGGGGAATATGCAAACACCACACAGACAGTTGCCTGAGGCAGGAATTGAACCCAGGTCCCTGACGCTGCGAGGCAGCAGTGCTAAGCACTGAGCCATGCCATTAGGGTCAGTTCATATAGCTTCTGACAGCAGCTCAATCACTAGCATAAATAATAATGGTGAGAGAGGACATCCCTGGCGACAGCCTCTGCCAACGCTAAAGCTATCTGAACTTAGACCATTGGTGATCACCGCTGCTTTGGGATCATTATATAATACTGAAACCCATTTAGTAAAGACCTCTCCAACACCGAACCGTTCCAGCGTATAAAAAAGATATGGCCATTCTAACCGCTCGAATGTCTTATCTACATCTGGCAGGCTTGTATCATATTTAAGATTCTTTTAATGTTATTAGTTGATCTGTGACCCTTTGTAAACCCCATCTGGTCCTCTTTTATAATGAATGGGTAAAACCCTCTCCAGTCTTAATGCTAACATTTTTGAGAGAATTTTAAAATCCACATTTAACAAGGATATGGGTCTATATGAAGAGCAATCTTCTGGGGCCTTTTCCTTCTTAAGAATGAGAGAAATATTTGCTTCTCTCAGCAACGTGAATAGTTATACATATTTATGAGTGGCCCAACCAATTCCCCTATAAATTCTTTATAGAACTCAGCCTGGAATCCGTCTGGTCTGGGCGCTTTGCCACTCTGAAGCTGCCTCACCACCTCCTGTACTTCCTGGGTTGTCAGGGGGGCACTCAAGAACAACACCTGCTCCAAGGTTAGACCAGGGAGGGCCAGATTTTTAAAGAAAGACTCCATCTTCCTCGTTCTATCTTCACAGTCCTGTGACTTATACAATTCAAAAGCTGCATTGATCTTTTTACGATTACAAGTCAGGGTACCAGCACTCTCTCTAATAGACGTAATGGCTTGGAGAGCTTTTTCTTTATGGCACGGTACACTAGATACCTGCCAGGTTTGTCACCATATTGAAATAATCTCTGCTTCACGAATAATATCTCCCTCTTTGCTGTTTGAGTAAATGCGGTATTCAAGGCTGTCCTAAGGACTGTCATTCTCTGTAGCTTAGTAACAACATACGCTGTCTCAGCTGCCTTCAGTTGAGCCTCGAGCAGAGGCTGTTGCTCTCCCTTTTGTCTTATCCAGGTCGCGGAATATGAGATAACCAAGCCTCACACGTATGCCTTAGCAGTCTCCCACATCGTCAAAGGGTTACTGGCCGTGCCTGAATTGATATCCCAGGTGGTTTTAAATTCCTGCGAAAAATATTTTACGAACTTGCTATCCTTCAATAAGAAAGGATCCATACACCAATGTCAGGGGCCTATCCCATCATCACTAGTCTTAACCTCCATGTATACCAGAAACAGTTATATTACCTATTTTACAAGACAGTATCAAGTTCAAAACGGTCGAGGGGATAAAAAACGTCGATTCTGGTATGGCACTTGTGTGGGTTAGAGTAGAAAGTCTCTACCCTCAGGGTGAAGACACCTCCACACATCTACCAGCCCCAGCTCCCTGTTCAGATCCGCCAATTGCCTTGACCTCAGAGATATGCCCGCAGACCTCCTAGGTATCCTGTCTGTCTCTGGGTCAATGATACAATTAAAATCTCCCCCTATAATTGTATGGCGGACCCAGAGAGCCATCATCTTAGAGAGCACTTCCACTACAAATTTAAAAGGGTGTGCCAGAGGGCAATAAAGATTCAAAATCCCATATTCCTCTCCATATATTAGGGCTTTAATCTATATATACCTTTTTATCTGGCTTAACTTTTGGAAGGGAAGTTTCTTCCAAATAAGAATGGCTACTCCCTACTTTTTGAGCTGAATATTGAAAAGAACACCTGGCCAAACCCACCCTGTTGCAGCCTCGAGTGCTCCTTATCATAGACCATAGAACAATACAGCGCAGAACAGGCCCTTCAGCCCTCAATGTTGCGCCGACCTGTGAACTATTCTCCGCTCACCCCCCTACACTAACCCATCATGATCCATGTGCTTATCTAAGGATTGTTTAAATCTCCCTAATGTGGCTGAGTTGACTACATTGGCAGGTAGGGCATTCCATGCCCTTACCACTCTCTGAGTAAAGAACCTGCCTCTGACATCTGTCTTAAATCTATCACCCCTCAATTTGTAGTTATGCCCCCTTGTTCAAGCTGACATCATCATCCTAGGAAAAAGACTTTCACTGTCTACCCTATCTAATCCTCTGATCATCTTGTATTTCTCCTGTAAGAGAGCTACATCCACCCATTCTTTTTTAAGACTTGATGATATCTTTTTCCTTTTGATTGGCGAATGGCTTCCCTTGATATTCCAGGTGCACCACCTAAACAAATGGTTGGCCATGATCATCCAGGCAGGCCCAAGACCTCCCAGGAGGAAATACCCTACCCAAAAGGCATTGAATAAAGACCAAAAACAATTCACATATAAAAAACTCGTTAAAACAGTTAAATCAAAATAATTAAGAATTACTCCTAAATAAAAATAACATAAAACATATTTAAAAGGAGAGTTTCCCCCCTTGCTCACAGGGGGCACTACTACCCTCCAATAACCCCGCCATAACCACTCCCAGCTAGAGCCCTGCCCTTGGCCTAGGCATTACAAAATAGAGTAAATAAGTTCCAGTATTTTATAAAACGGGAGTTAAAAGTGGGGGGGGGGGGGGGGGCAAAGTAGAGTCATTATCCATAAAGTTCAAGTCCCACAGTCTATTTGAGAATAACCAGGAATTCTTTTACTTTCTCCAGTGATCCAAGGTCCTCCATGACTGAAGCACAGCGTTGCTGGATATCACATAGAATATTGAATATTTAAGTCTCTAAGACGCTTCTTCGCCTCGTCAAATGCCCTCCTCTTGCGGACCACAACCAGAGAAAAGTCCTGAAACAACATTATCTTGGAGCCCTTGTACATGGTGGCATGGGGATCCTTTCCCAAGGCTCTGGAGGCCTCCAGCAACATCTGTTTTTCCCTGTAACATTGAAGTCAAACTAGAACCGGGCGGGGGCGTTGGTCCAACCTGGGCCTGCGCACAGCAACCCAGTGGGCCCACTCAACCCACACTCGGCCCGGCTGACTCCAATTTTAATCGTTGTGGGAGCAATTGCTCCAGGAAGTCCACAAGCTGGTCTTCCTCCTCTCGATCAGGAAGGCCCAGCAACCAAACATTTTTCCGACGACCTCGATTTCCAGGGTCAGGACTCGCCGCTCCAGAGCCCGGACCTGACCCATGGATGACTCAGCAGCAGTCTCTGAGGCCGCGGCCTGTTGCTCTGCCCCTCCGACACACTGCCCGAGTTTCTCAATCACTCAGTCATGCTTCTATAGCATGACTGAGATCAACTCCCACCTGGACTGGGTCTCCTCGATGTTCTCTCGGAGTTTAACAAACTCCGAGATCAGGCTTGCCTCTGCAGGTAAGTCCCCACAAGGCGGCCACCAATGTCTCTGCCCTTAGTCATTTCAAAAAGCACCAAACTGTTAAAGTTTGATGCAAAATTGTCAAGAGTGCTGGTAAATCTTTTCTACACTCTCTCCCGAGTCATTCTGTCCTTCTTGTAATGTGGTGACTAAAACTACACATAATACTCCAGTTGTGGCTTCACCAGTGCCCTATACAGTTTCATCACTGTATCCCTATGTTTGTACTCATATCTCTGCCAGTGAAGGAGAACATTCCATTTGCCTTCTTAATAACCTTATTTACCTATACTGCTACATGTGCACTTGCAAGCCAAGATCTGTCACTTCATCTACACCTCTCAGTCTATTCCCAAGCATTAAAACAAATACAACTCAGTGCCCCAGTCTCGCCATGTTCAGCAACCTCCATGTCTGTTCTTCCTTAGTTTACTGGCCTTCGACTCGGACTCCTCCTCAATCTTTTTACTTACTGACCTATGCTTTTAAACCTCCCGTGACACTAGTTTAATCCTTCACAAGTGACAATAGTGAACATTCCCAGCCAAGGTATTGGTGCCCCTCGAGTTTAGGTACAATCTGTCCTGTACAGGTCTCACCTGCTCCAGATGGCATCCCAGTGATCCACATACCTGAAGTCTCCCCTCCTATACCCAGCTCTTTAGTCAAGTATTTAACTCTCTTCCCATTCCTAGCCTCATTGGCATATGGCACAGGGAGTAATCACAAGATTACAACCCTAGACATCTTCCTTTTCAACTTTCCCTTTAAATCACTGAAATCCTATTGCAAGACATCATCTCCTTCTGTCTATGTTGCTGTCCAATATGGACCATAACGTCTAACTGCTCACCCTCCCCTTCAGAGTATCCTGTGCCTGCTCAGAGACATCCTTGACTCTGGCACCAGGGAGGCAACACACCATCCTGGAGTCTTGCCTGTGGCTACAGAAACCCCTGTCTGTGCTCCTGACTATAATGTCCTCTATCACTACAGCTTGCCTGCACTTCAACTCTCCCTACTGTACAACAGTTCTAGTCATGGTGCCACTGATCTGCTTGAGGCTGCTGCTTTCCCCCAGAGGCCATTAACCTCTGATCGTATCCAAAATGGTTTCCCCTGTATGAGGGGAATGGCCACAGGAACTCCTGCATTGCCTGCCCATACTTCCTTATTATCCTGGTGGTGACCTGACTTTTGTCTTCCTGTATAGCCCTTGCTGATAATATGACCAGCTCACTAAACCTGCTGTTCACAACATTCTCAGCCTGATGGATGCTCCACAGTGAGTCCATGCGTCAAATCAGAGTTGCAGCTAAATATACTTCCTGTTTACGTAGTCACCATGGAGACCGTAATGTCACTGATTTCCCACAGATCCCAGGAGTATTCCAGAGCGCTGAGTTCTCCTGCCATTTCAAATGTTTCGACTAAATCAACCCTATCAGCAATAGGCAATAATCCAGGAACTGGTTCCATAACCTTACCCACTCATCACCAAACTCAGATCTCTCACTCCCACTTTTGAGTCCGAGCAGACTACAACTATAAAAAATACCATATCTCGCTCCAGACATGACTCAGTCTGCAAACCTGATCCCTGAACAGCCAAGCCTTGGTCACTTTTTAAGTTGTGATGCCAACCTGGAGCTCCACCCTTAGATTCATCCCAGGTTTGGTCTGACTGACCGTGCTCCTAGGATTTTTTATCCTGCTGTTGCTGCTGTCACTGTTCGGAGCAAGCTTCCATTTAGCCTACACGGATTTTAGACAGTGCTTGACAAGGTTCCACTTAGCAGACTCGTCAGAAAATTGAATAGGCACAGAGTCCAAGGAGCCAATTGGGATCTAATACTGGCTCAGAAGCATAAAGCAAAGGTTGCTGGATGCATTTTGTGAATGGAAGATTTCTGCTGCTCTCAGGACTGGATCCTTTGCTGTCCAAGATAAAAATCAATGAACCAGGCTTAAAGGAAACTGGAATAATTAAAAGGTTTGTAGATGATACAAGAATTGACCAAAGAGGATGAAACCTTGAGGAAATGTCGAGGAAGATGGCAGTGGACTGGCCATGCAGGCAGAAAATTGGCAGATGGCATTCAATCTGACAGATAAGACTAGGAGCTACATGATAGTTAGCAGGATTCTGAAAAGTATTGAAGCACATAGGGAACTTGGACGCAAGTCCACACACTCCTAAGCGTATTAGGACAAACAGATAAGAAGATTAAGACATAAAGTATAACTTTCTTTATTGGCCAAGGCTTTGAGTATAAGAGACAAGAGGTTATGATAGAACTGTATAAAACACGTTAGCCGACAGCTAGTGTACTACATCAGTTTTGGTCATGACATTACAGGAAAGATATGCTGTCTCCTGAGGGTGGTAATTCACAAGCACAATGCCAGGAATGGAGAATTCTTCATCGAGGGACGACTGAGCAAACGCTAGTTGTTTTCTTTGCAAGAGAGGAAGCAGAGGAGTGATTTAATTGAGACGTACAAATTGAAGGTTCTGGATACAGTGGATAGGAAAGACATTTTTTCCCACTGAGAGATCAATAATCTGGGGCAAAAGTTTGAAGTAGGCTTTGAGGGGTGTAGAGGAGAAATATTCCCACTGAGAAGGCAGGGACATCTAGAAATCATGGCCTAATGGTGTGGTAATAGCACAAACTCTCAATGCATTTTATAAGGATATGGATTTGAGATGCTGTTACCTACAGGACTATGGATCAAGAGCTGGAAGGTGGCTTTGGTTAGATCACTATTTTGAATGAACAAAATGGACCATCTGGTTCCTTTCAGTGTTATAAATCTTTTCATGTTCCCGTTTGAAGTTTAGTCAGTTTATAAGGTGCTTCTGCAGTGTTTTCAACCTTCCAGTCATCATAGTGTACTAACTGAGGAATTTCCAAACTAAGATTAATGGATTCTTTTCAGCCAAGGGTATTAAGAACTACAGAGCTCAGTTAGGTAGATGAGGTTGAGATACAGATCAGCCATGATTTAAATGAGCTGACTCAAAGGACAGGATGTCCTACGCCTGCCCCAATATCCCTTGTAGAAGTTCACCCTTTGCGAGCATATAAGCACACACTTGTACATTAGTGTGATTATGTCAGCTACATAGCATTCTGAGACAGAGTGCACAGACCCTTTAATACAACATATGGCCAAGAAACCAAAATATGTTAATATCGTGTACAGTTCATTAGAGTTTGATCAGTGTTCTCAACTATGATACAATGCCAATTTCCCGAAACTTTGTTCCACGGGATTCATGACGTTTATATCACCCACAGCACCTGTCACTCATTGGCTGCTTGGAAAACATTGATGAACTCCATACCATCCCCTGTAATACCAACTTTTAGCCTGCTACTTTAATTCAAACCTACTACAATCATCTCATAAATTGGATTAGATTGACATAGTCTAAAATCCACAGGACATGTCAAAATACTGTCAAACTTCTGTATATTCTTTTTGTGTGCATTTTGGAATCCTGTGTGTTGCTTATGTTTCACATTAAATTCCTGTGTAACAATTTATGGGTTCACATTGAATTCTTCTACGTTGTTAACGTATTTGTATCAAATTGATATATTAACAAAGGTGCGTGGATTTGTGAGCTCACTGATTACAAAATCCCTTGTTCATGACACAATGAAAGATGACATTTGAAATGTTAGCAATGATGCATTCATATTACAGTTGGATGTCATGCTGATCAAGACGAAACATCTTTACCGAAGAAAGTGCTCACCCATTTTGGATGCAGTATAATCATTAACTACTTCCAGGTAAAGTAAATCATGGATTATATGCACAGTGAGTTTACTTTTATACTGATGCATCAAAGTGCCTCACCTTCCAGTTTCAGAAGGACACTTGCATACGTGTGCGCACACCTTCCTTCATTCCAGTCTCCTTTCTTTTAACTTGTCTTGGCTCTGAACCAAAGGAAGTTTCAATTGTAAGCATCCATCCACTGATTTGTTACTAAATTGATTCTCTGAAATCTGCTCTTTGCGTAAACAACTACTTTTGTAAAAATGTATGTCGCTTAACCAGTAAAAATCATTGATAGATCAGCATGTACTTTCATGCTCTGATTCAGTTGGATCCCTGCCTGGAAAAGTTCAGTGTGGTCTCCCAAGGCCTATACTGTCCTACAGGCCAGACTGTTTCCTTGGGACTGTGGTTTCCCTCCCAAGTTTAACTCTTTCAGTCCAGAAAGCAAAACAGAGCAATTACAACACAATAATGTTTGAGGTAGCACAAAACAAAGAAAGAAGTAGCAACCATAATTACTTTGCATTAAGGTCAATATATGCAAAGGGAAGACTCATCACTGATCAGAAATAAAGTGAATGGATGACTTGCTTGGTTTATTTGAGTGTTGCGTAAGATGAAAGGAGCCAACATCTAGAATTTGCAGTTCAGGCACCAGTATTGTCAAATTGACGCTATGTGTAAGTTTTGCTATCAGCAATAAATTAAATATCGACATGGTAACCATTTGCTTTAAACAGCAGCATCTGAGAACTGTTTTCAACCAGAAATGGCACAGGTCTGGGCTGGGGAATTGCTGCTCACACCAGACTCAATTCATCTTTGAAGCAGATGGTGCCACATTGGATATCAGCTCAAATCCCACCCCAGCAGCTATCTAGGGATGAGCAACAAATGCAGGCATTTCCAGTGACGCCCATATCCCATGAATTAATGAAATAAAGGTAAAAACATAGCTGCAAAATTGACTGATTTGCACCAAACCCTTGGAATAGCAAATGATATTGTAAGGTACGGGTGGGTGAAGGCCCAGTGGTATTATCGCTAACTCATTATTCCAGAGACCCAGCTAATGTTCTGGTGACCCAGGTTCAAATCTGACCAGGGCAGATAGTGAAAAATCTTAAAATAAGAGTTTAATGATGACCGGGAAACCTTTGCTGATTCTCAAGAAAAAACCCATTTGTTTCATTAATGCCTTTTCATTAATGGAAGGCAATCAGTTATCTTTACCTGGTCTGACCAACGTGACTCCAGACCCAGTGACTGACTTAACTGTCTCCTGATTAATTAGGGAAGGACAGTAAATGCTGGCCAGCTTGCCATACTCACATCCCCTGAATGAATGAAGCTGATTTTATTTACGGGGTTCCTATTGATTAGTTCAATTGTTTGCACAACTCCAACAACCATAATAATTTTCCATTATGCTACAAATGACTCTGGTGAGTAGAAAGGTTTATTCTAAATCCCAAACACTCCAATTTTCAGACTTGTTGTGAAGGGAAACTGCTGTTACTTGATCTCTGGAATTCACCTTTTTACAAAAGAACTTATGGAATAAGGTCTGGAGTGAAGCGCCCATCAAGAACCCAGACTGAGCACTGTTGGATAGGTTAATATGTGCAGAATGATAGATCTGTTGAGGACACCTTATGTCATTTTGTTGGCGATTGAGAATACAGCGATGGGAATATAATTGGTTGGAACAGATACATTGAACTTTGTCTGCTGTCATTGTAATATACAATAGGTACAGGACACTTCTGTTTAAAGGACTTTGCCATGCAAATTTCATGGCCAAGAGACTGAGCTTTCAAAACAACAAACAAATCCATAAATCCAAATACTGGAACGGACAGGATCAGGGAGGGAACCAGGCCCCTTTTTTCAACAATAAGTGCCATGTTCTGTATTTTAAAGCTCCTGTAGCCACCTTGAAAGCTATTGAGCGAAGATAAGTGAGAGAGATAAATGTTGGTGGCACATAGTTAAGGGGTTTAGGGTGTCAGGTGGGTAGGGGAGGTGTCAAAGCTTTTAGGTAAGGGAGGTATGGTGGCAGATAAATAATGTGGTAGTGGTCACTATGGTAGATGGGTGAATTTGGTAAGATGTCATGTGAATGCAAGGTACAGTGTGCAAGGCAAGTGGATGAATGCTCAAGGATTGAACAGGGGTGAATTGGGGGTTTGTTAGACTGGGGCCAGTTAAGAGTAGGTGGGTTTTGGGAGTGGGGCAGGCATTGGGGATGTTGGGCTCAGGACAGAGTGCCAAACTTCGAGAAGGATGTCAGCTCCAGTGGTGTTGGGTTAGCAGCAGGGGTGGATGGTGGAAACAGTGGGGTTAGTTGGCAGGGGATGGCTCGACTGTCTCAAGGAGTTTTCAGCTTGCTTAGCAATGCCTGCTCAGTCAGCTGTGTTTGCACTTCCTCATGGTCCCCATGAGTAACACCATTTTATTCTGCTGCTATGATTACTCTCCCAGCTGAAGCCCAGGCCGCAATACTTAATTGCACAAATCATCTGAATAATAACCGAACAATTATCACTGTTGTGTGAGGCAACAAACCACAAACATGAGAGTAAAGAACACAGCAGGATAGGTTTTACTATACATCAATTTCAAATTCATAATTGTACAGAAAATCTGCTTTTGTAACATAGTTAGTAGTCTGTAATTATTTCTTTGCTTTCAGAGTTCAATTGGTGGTCACTCAGGGCCAAGTGTGGTTTCCTTCAGGTTTCCTCCTCAAACAGATCACATGAACGGAGGAGAAGATTTCCAATTAACCAAATTACAGCAAGTTCTCTCCAATATATTTTTCTAATGTGGTAGCAATAACCGAAAATTTACAGGAGATAGAACATTTGTTCTTTGTTCTGAGGAAGGGTCACTTGCCCCAAAATGTTAACTCCGAGTTTTCTCCACAGATGCTGTCAGACCTGCTCAGCTTTTCTAGCAATTTCTGTTTTTGTTTCTGATTTCCAGCATTTGCAGTTTTTTTGGTTTTCACATTTTCCCTTTGGTTTGATTTATGTTTGCAAATGATAGATAGTTGGAGTGGCAGTATCTACTGTTATGTAGCATTGCTGTCCTGTACGACACTGAAGAGTGACAGAGGAGGGGTTGGACTCACCATGTGAAATAAATGTTCCACATAAAATGTAGGACAATTATTCTAGGACAAATTATCCTTATCCTTTCTAAACAAAAAAATAACTATTCAATTTAAAAGGCTATAAATGGAAAGATATAAAACAAACTCAAAATGGTAAAACTTGTAATCAGCTGCAATTATATATCAGACACTGATGCAAAAAAACAATGGCGTTTTGGACTGGTCACACTGACCTCCACAATTTTTAAAGAGTAGGGCATAGAAGTTAGACTTCTTTCCCACGTCATTCCAGCAGCCTGTTGCATGGCCAGAAAGCAAGAAATGATTTTGGAAGATGGAAATCATTTTAAAACTTTGTGCTGTGATGATGAACTGATATGACGCAAGGGGCATATGATTACTAATATGCTGAGAATATCTCATACTTATTCTGAAAAACAGAAATCTTCTTCATACCTTTGGGCATTTTGGCTATAATCTAGTTTCAAGATCTGATTACCTTACTTTGCTTAGAGGTCCCTGCTAAAATCAGGCAGCTCAAATGTCACTATGAGGAAATTGGAGCACTGGCAAGGGCATCAGCAGATTTAGTGAGGAGATTGTGAGGGGTAGTGGGGTCAACCTCAGGTAGGAAAAGCCAAGTTTCCCTGTGCAGCTTGGAAGACCAATTCTGATTCAGCTGAATCACTGCCAAACTTGGAAAACATTAAAAATGTAGACTCACCAAGGTCACGTTTGGCACTGGATCTGCCTTCTGAAAAGTTTGGTTTTGTGGAGAAATACTCTTTGCTCAGCCCTTTGGTAAAAATAAACCCTAGACTCTGATCACGTAGCTGGGGCTCAGCCTATACTTTTAAAGGACACTGCCCACTTCAGCTATCAATTAGAGCAGTAGGGGTACAACGCGAGTTAAACAATCTGCTCTCCATCAGACCACCATTTAAATCTTACGCAATAGTACTGGAAAGGATTTCCGTTTTTCACCAATAACAGCAAGATTGTAAGCATGTACACCAAAGCTGTTTTACAACATTACACAGCAGAAATGTATTCTTTTCTCAGCCTTTTTGTTTAAATGTTCTTCCCTCTACCCATTTTGTAAAGACCCTTACAAATACTTTGTTCAAATATGGACTATCACCTGATGAAGGAGCGTCACTCCAAAAGCTAGTGTGCTTCCAATTAAACCTGTTGGACTATAACCTGGTGTTGTGAGATTTTTAACTTTGTTCAAATAGATATTCTTCACTTGTAAGCCAAAACATTCTATTTAAGCAGACAATTTGACTTCAAAAGCCATTAAATCTGGCTCTCTCTCAAAACAGTAATTGTACCCATTCCATCAGAGGATCACTGATAATGACCAGGAACGACAGCCTGAGGTGATTTTACCCACCTTTGCTGAGAGACCCTGGTACCAAGTATAATCCAACTAGTATCAACTAAATCAGTAGAAGCCAGGAACTGAATTTGGAACTCTCCAGTCCACACGGCTACAAAACGATTTTCACGATGATGGGTCAGTCAAAGACACTGGGAACAGATTCTATTGTATTTAAAAATACATATTTTTCTTATCCATTAATATAGAATACATTTTGATCCACATTTGAGATATTATTGTTAAAATTACGCTCTGTCAAAGTACATCTTTGCAAAACTGTAACATTTCTGGATCCAGCAGGTTTGCATAATAGTCAATAACAGGCAAGAGTTCACAAAATAAAATGATTGGAAGCGCAATATTTTTGATTGGTACTGTGTTCTAAAATAAAAATAACAGTATTCAGTAGGTCATCTAGTCTTTTATACAGTGCCCGGCAAGGATTTGTAACAATTTGCACAGTTCTGCTGCAAGTCTGTTGGGCAGATTAATAGAAATGACAAATCCAATTTCTATGAATGATTCTAATCTTGTCAGCTGTCAAAGAGAAACATACTGTTAAAAATCATTCTTACTGTATTACCATTGTGTTGTCAAGTGTGAAGGTAACACTACACTCAAAGGAATTAACAAGATCATTAGCATAGCAGCAAGAAATGCTTGTGCAAATTTATCACTGACATAGCAAGATTGGATGATCTACTTTGACAGTACTAATTTAATGAATGAAATGACATAATTTGGTATTTTTATGTTTAACAACCTTTCCAGGTCTTGGCAGATTGATAATGGGCAGTGCCATTTATATGTACATTTACAATGAGGTAATACCAAACAATTCGACACTAATCCATTGGCAATACGAATAAGATCATTATTTCTTTGAATTGAATAAAATATTTTAGCATTCTTGTTATCATTTAAAAAATTGCTGAGTATCACCCTTCAATGTTGGCAACAGAACTTTAATGAGCTATATTTGATTGGACCTTCATTAGTAGAGTATAGCTAAATAAAAGTTATTAAACATTAGAAAACCTTTCATAAATCAGTGTAGCTCCAAACTGAATAAAATGAGGGATCCAAGTGAATCCAATTAGATCTTGTCAAGATGTCCCATCCATTTAGTTCTCTTTCATAACCTTTTCTTTTTGACGATATACTTCATCTGTGAATGGGCTGACATTTACAAGAAAAGAGACAAGACTGTTAGATTAAAGTGCAGCTGAAACTGAACATGCTGTTTGTGTAGCTGTATTCTCATACTCAGGTCAAATGTTTGTATGAAACTGTTGATCCTTACTAAATGGAAATAGTGCTAAGAGGGAAAAATGGGATTCCCTAAAATAGTGAAAAGATAAAACTATAATGTTTCAGTAACGGACTGTGTTGGTTTAAATAATAAGATGCTTAATATTTTTCTCAAAGTACCTTCTTGAATTTTATATTGGTCACATTAATTCCCATTATGCCATGTTACAGCAGCCAACAAAATTATTCAAAAATGTAAAACAAACTGATGTATAATTTCATATTTTACATTGCTGAGCAACATTTTACCAATTCTCTTTCCTTATTTCTCTTGAAAGCATTGACTAATTGCTGAACTATAGTTTCCTGAGTGAGAGTTGCCATTTTGTAACATGATCAAACAGCTGTTATTTATGAGTGGCTCATGTCAGAGCAGCACAATGGCTCAGTGGTTAGCACTGCTGCCTCACCACGCCAGGGACCCAGGATCAATTTCAACTTTGTTCCGGTTTCCTCCCACAGCCCAAAGATATGTAGGTTAAGTGAATTGGCCACGCTAAATTGTCCAGTGTCCAGGGATGTACAGGCTAGGTGGATTAGCCATGGAAAATGCAGGATTACAGGGATGGGGAGGGGGTATTCTGGGTGGGATGCTCTTTGTGAGGACTTGATGGGCTAAATGACCTGCTTAAACACTGTAGAGATTTTACGATTAACTTATGAATGCTGGCAGGCTTTTCGCCATTGGAGGTTCAACCTGATCCTGTCCTTGGTAGACATCCATAGACAAATATTTCTACCAGGAATTGCTGGTAGTAGGCACCCTGGCCAAATCCTACCCCCTGCCTTAACACAGGATGATGCTGCTGCTTTTTCATTTCAGCTAATTTCACCTCAGTGAAACCTCTTTGCTGTGTACAGCTCAGTCAGACTTGAGAAATGAGTGATCCACTGGGGAAGTTGGATGGATTTTCTTTTTAATTCTAAAGAAGTACAGTACGTAGGTCAAAAATCAAAACGCAGAGTGACAATTCAAAGGGACATCAACCAAAAATGTTCCCAATGCAAAAATTCAGCTTTTCATACAGAGCCTGACTTTGAAACCAAAGTGAAAGCATTTTCACAATAAAAGAGTGTTGCTAGCCCTTTAGGATTGACAGAGAAACTCTAGGTTTAAGGATCAGTTCCCTGGACACTGTTGTTGACAAACAAGGAGAAAAATCTGACGTGGCATTGAAAGAATGATATGAATTCTTTTAACTTACCATTTTAACATTCTTGATCATTAATTATAAGAACAGTGGAGATGTGAACGAATATTGTTTTAACTGGACAAGGGAATTGGTGGCAGGAGCACACATGATGAAACGTGCTGGAATATGTTCTGCCAGAGTTGAAGACTTGACTCAAGTCACAACACTCCTGTCAACAGTAGCAGAATGGACTAGATTCATTGAAAAGACAGGCTTCAATCTAACCTCTCCTGTCTGGTTATGGAATTGCAGCAGTTAAAGCAAAAGAGAGAAGGAGCAAACTATGGCCAAACAAAACCTCCTTTTCACCATTGCTGCTCCAACACCCTTCATTAGAATATTAAAATGCCTCCAGATGTTCATGTTTTTAAAGTGGAGATCCCCCTGCTTTTGCATGGCTGCAAGACTGATGTGAAAAGCGCAGATCCAGCCCACACTTAATCAGTTGTTGGAGGTCAGTCATCTCAGCTTTGACAGTTCCTCAGGGTAGCGTCCCAGGCCTAGCCATCTTCAGGTGCTTCATCAATGGCCTTCCCGCCATAATTTGGTCAGAGGTACGGATGTTCTGTGATGATTGTAAAGTATTCAGCTCTGTTTCCTCATACTGAATAATGGTAGATACCAAAGTAAAGTAAAGTAGTTTGTGGTCATACATAGCTCAACCTAGACAATTCGGGTTTACACTGATAAATGGAAAGTAACATGCAAGCTTCAAAAGTACCAGAAATCACTATCTCTGACAAGAGAGAATCTAGCCACATCTCTCTGATACAGTCAATGAATTTATCACTGAATCTTGAAGTAGCAACATCTCTGTCAGTATCAGCATTTCCCGTTCTGAAGAAGGCTCACGAGACTCAATATGTAAACTGTTTTCTCTCCAGGCGCTACCAGACTTGATGAATTTCTCTAGCATTTTCTGTTTTTACTACAACGACTAACTCACCTCCTGTCTCCCTGAAGCCTGTTCATCATCTGTAAGCATAACTATGTGAGATGGAATAACCTTGCCTGGATAGGTGCAGCTCCAAAGTATGATCCAGAACAAAATAGTCACATGATCTACATCCTATTCATCACCTTAAACATCCACTCCCTCCACCACCGATGCTCAATAGCAGCAGGGAGCACCATCTACAAGCCACACTGCAGAAATTCCTCCAAGGCTCCTTAGACAGCACGTTCTGAACTCATGATTGCTACCATCTAGTAGAATAAGAGCAGCAGATACATGGGTACGTCACCACTGAAACTTCCACTCCAAGCCAGACACCATCCTAACTTGGAAATATACAGTATCAGTGTTCCTTCAACATTGTTGGGTCAAAATCCTGGAAGTTCCTTCCAAATAATTTTGGGTATATTTATATCACATGGACTGAATTTTCTTTAAATCATTAAAATCACCTCAGGAAGGAAACTGGCACAAAAATGAACAACAGCAACATTGGTATGAAGTAAAAGTGTAAACTCCTTTTTGAGAATGTAAACAAATGAAGATGAACGTAATGCTACAGATTGGCATGGATACTTGGACTGCCGAAAATATACTTTATGCATGAATTAATTCACATATTTGGCAATACTTTATTCAAATGTACACTGAAATAAAAACACGTGCAACATACATACCAGGAAGACACAACTATGGCTATTAATCCAAAGTAGAAAGTATGAGACCTACCTTTCAACCAGAATTGCAACCTTGTACACAGCTGCTACCCAAGCAGTGAGGACCAGTCCTGTCGGACTAGCATTCCTGTTGATTTACACCAGTGGAAGGAGGAAAGAAAAGAGACAAAACAATGAAGACTATTATTGTCAGATTACTCTGAAATTGATGAAAACATTTCTTTTTAAAACAAAGGCAATACATTAGTAAAATACTGCAGATGCTGGAATTTTTAAAAAATTAATTTGTGGGATGCGGGTCTCATTGACTGGCCAGCATTTATTGCCTATCCCTAGTTTCCCCATGAGAAATCTGAAATAAACAGATAAATACTCTAAGTCAGGCAGCCCTTGTGGAATCAGAAACAGAGTTAGATTTCAGGTCTGTGACCTGATGTCTTGATGGAAAGTCACAGACCCATTGCATGAACTTTCTTTCCTCATTGATGAACACTTCCAGACCTACTGAGTCTTTCCAGTATGTGCTGTTTTTATTCCTAACGCAGAGCATTCCATCTTTTTTTCAACTGATACATTAGGTTGTTGCACTTGAAGTCAAACATTGTATATTGGATGGTGTATTCTGCTTACTTCACCTTCATCTTTCACATTAATCTCCAATCTCCCTTGTTACAAGGCCTCACTCACTTCTTTCCACAAACCACATCATTCGATCGTCCATCTGACAACTGCAGGCAGGCAGACAGAAGACATCCCAGGTGGTCCTAACTAAGTGAGTAATTGTACATCACCAACTGTAAAATCAACAAACACTGCCCAACAGCTATAAAAGCAGTTAATAATTCAAAACAGCTCTCAGTATAGGCCAATAAAAGTGGCAGCTCATTTCACAAGGATCAAAACACCGATTCAATTACTTGCCCTAAAATTAGAAAGAAGAATCTATTTAAAATGATTGGAGCTAAAACTAAACTCTAATGCCTCTTAGAACAAGAATTATAAAGAAGTAAAATAGAAAAAAAAAACAGCTTGACTTCAAAAGGAGTGCACAATGAGGTCCTTTGGCTGGTAATGTGCTGGAAAAACAGAGGAACTTATGCTATGTTACTAGTTTCCAGAACAAAGCAGTTATAAACTATTTAGTTTATGAGAAATATTAAGGTTCTACTTGTCAAAGACAATTACTATAAGGTAAAACCCAGAGGAGTAAGGCTGGCGGGGACTCACTATCAATGTGAGGACCTCAAATAAATGACTCATACAGGGTACTGTTATAAATAGTTTAGAATGTCAAACCTATTTATTGGATAAACATACATCTAAAAGAATCATCAGAAATTAGCAGACACACTGGCAGAGCGGTTCAGAAATAGAAATCTTGGCATTGGAGATCCATAAACCCTTGCTGGCACATAAAGCACGTAGCTCCATTGGAATGTTTCTAAGTGAAACATTATTTACTTGCAGAAGACAGCAGTGTAGTGGTGCTGTCACTGCTTTGGAAATCCAGAAGCCCAAGTTAATGCTCAGGGGCCATAGATAAATTGCCACCCAGGCAATTGATAAATCTGGAATTATAAATTAGTCTCAGCAATGGCGACCATGAAACTGCTGTCTATTATTGTACTTTACTGTTATCAAAATACTTGCGGAAGGAAGTCTGCCATCCTTACGTGATCTGGCCTAGATGTGACTCCAGATCCACAACAAGGTGGCTGACTCTTAAATGGTGAAGCAAACTACTCAGTAGTACTAAGCTAATAGAGAAAGTTCAGTAAGAAATCAAACTGGCACTGGAAATGACAAAGACATAACCAACTCTGTTAACCTGGAAAAGTATTCCTTTCTAATGTCTGAGGGCTGACCTAAAATTAGTAAAGTTGTCCACAGATTATTCAAGCAACAGAGTCATACTCACAGAACTGTACCTTAAAGACACCACCATCACCTTCCATCCCACGGATAGGATAGACCGAACAGAAAGTGGCAGCAAAGTAGTGCAAAGGCACAGGGATGTGGTCTGAGTGAGGGGCTTCAAAGTCCAACACCACGGATGCCTCAGTAGCACCACTAATGCCTGAGCTGGTCAATCCTAAAGGACATAGCCTTTCGACTGGGTCAGTGGTAGTTGAGGGAACCAACAAGAAATAAAACCTAATTGACCTCATCCTGGTTTCCTGGAGAGAAGGCAGGAAAGTATGTTGAAGATTATTAGATCAGCCATGCTCTGATTGAATGGTCCTTTGGTCTCACCAATCTACCGGTTCCAGATAAGAAAGCGGTGGCATATTGATAATGTCACTGAACTAGCAATCCAGAACCTCAGGCTGACGTTTTGGGGACATGGGCTTGAATCCCACCATGGGCAATGGTGGAATTTGAATTTGATACATATGGTCTAATGGCAACCCGTATGAATGAATTAAAACAAATCAATACTGACAAGTACAATATTGGTAGGACTGCCCATCACATGGTCCTTGGGGAGATGAAGAAATCCTCACACTGAAGATACCCTTCACCATGTTGTGTAGCATCACACAGTGCTAAATGAGATAGTTTTTGAACAGGTAAAAACAATGACTGCAGATGCTGGAAACCAGATTCTGGATTAGTGGTGCTGGAAGAGCACAGCAGTTCAGGCAGCATCCAAGGAGCTTCGAAATCGACGTTTCGGGCAAAAGCCCTTCATCAGGAATAAAGGCAGTGAGCCTGAAGCGTGGAGAGATAAGCTAGAGGAGAGTGGGGGTGGGGAGAGAGTAGCATAGAGTACAATGGGTGAGTGGGGGAGGGGATGAAGGTGATAGGTCAAGGAGGAGAGGGTGGAGTGGATTGGCTGGAAAAGGAAATAGGCAGGTAAGACAAGTCCAGACAAGTCATGGGGACAGTGCTGAGCTGGAAGTTTAGAACTAGGGTGAGGTGGGGGAAGGGGAAATGAGGAAACTGTTGAAGTCCACATTGATGCCCTGGCGTTGAAGTGTTCCGAGGCAGAAGATGAGGCGTTCTTCCTCCAGGCGTCTGGTGGTGAGGGAGCGGCGGTGAAGGAGGCCCAGGACCTCCATGTCCTCAGCAGAGTGGGAGGGGGAGTTGAAATGTTGGGCCACAGGGCAGTGTGGTTGATTGGTGCGGGTGTCCCGGAGATGTTCCCTAAAGCGCTCTGCTAGGAGGCGCCCAGTCTCCCCAATGTAGAGGATACTGCATCGGGAGCAACGGATAAAATAAATGATATTAGTGGATGTGCAAGTAAAACTTTGATGGATGTGGAAGGCTCCTTTAGGGCCTTGGATAGAGGTGTGGGAGGTGGTGTGGGCGCAGGTTTTACAGTTCCTGCGGTGGCAGGGGAAAGTGCCAGGATGGGAGGGTGGGTTGTAGGGGGGCGTGGACCTGACCAGGTAGTCACGGAGGGAACGGTCTTTGCGGAAGGTGGAAAGGGGTGGGGTGGGGTGGGGTGGGGTGGGGAGGGAAATATATCCCTGGTGGTAGGGTCTGTTTGGAGGTGGCGGAAATGACCTAACAACTCAAAACTGGGTATCCAGGAAGCACAGTGGCAGAGGTGGAATTGTATTCAAACAGTCTGTAACCTCATGACTCAGTAGTACACCTATTACAATTAAGCCAGTTGTGAACACATGTTCACAGAAGAATGCAGGAAGGCATGCTAGGAGGAGCAACAGGCATATCTAAAAATTAGTTGTCAATCTGGTGAAGTCACAACAGAGGGTTACTTGCATGCCAAATAGCATAACCAGAAGTGATTGACAGAGCTAATCAATTCTACAAAAAACAGAATAGGTCTGAACTCCTTAGTCCTGCCACATCAGTTGTGAATGACAATGGACAGTAAGACAACTCACTGGAGGACAAAGCTCCACAAAGATCCTGATCCTCAATGATGAGGGAAGCCAGCACATTAGTGTAAAAGACGTGTCTAAAGTATTTGCATTCATCTTCAGCCAGAAGCGCTGAGTGAATGATCAATCTCACCTCCTCCTGAGGACCCCAGCATCACACACGCCAGTTTAGATCAGATTAGATTCCCTACAGTTTGGGAAAAAGGCCCTTCGGTCCAACAAATCCATACCGACTCTCTGAAGGATAACCCACCCAGACCTATTCCCTATATTTACTCCTGACTAATGCACCTAACACTACAGGCAATTTAGCATGGCCAATTCACCTGCCCTGCACATCTTCGGATCGTGGGAGGAAACCCACGCAGACACAGGGAGAATGTTCAGACTCCAAACAGACAGTCACCCGAGGCAGGGATCAAACCTGGATCTCTGGCGCTGTTTTCAGTCAATTTGAATGACTCTACATGATATTAAGAGAAGGCTGATGGTTCTGAACACTGCAAGGTTATGGGCTCTGACAACATTCCAGCAATAGCATAAAATCATACAGCATGGAAATAGACACATTGGTCCAACAAATCCATGTCAACCATGTTACCAAACTAAGCTAGTCCCACTTGCTGTCACTTGGACCATATCCCTCCAAACCTTTCCTTTTGTGTACTTATTCAAATGTCTTTTAAATGTTCTAACTGTACCTACAACCACCACTTCCTCTGGCAGTTCATTCCATGCACAAGCCAGTCAGTGTAAACATTTGCCCCTCATATCCTTTTTAACACTTTCTGGTATCACCTTAAAAATATGTCCCCTAATTTAGAACTCACTGAGCCTACACACTCTCCCCTCCCACAGACACACACACACACTCCCCCCTGCATATATATACACACACACTCCCACCACATACACACACTCCACCCCCCCCAAACACACACTCCCCCCCCAACACACACACACTCTCCCCCCCAACACACACACACACTCTCCCCCCAACACACACACACTCTCCCCCCCAACACACACACACTCTCCCCCCAACACACACACACTCCCCCCAGACCCACACACTTTACCCCTCCACACACATACATTCTCAACCCTCCCCGCACACTCCGCCCCAAACACTATATCCCCCCCCACACACACTCGCCCCCACCACACACACGCGGCCCCCCACACACACACGCCCCCCCCCACACACACACACGCCCCCCCCCCACACACACGCCCCCCCCACACACACGCCCCCCCCCACACACACGCGCCCCCCCACACACACGCCCCCCCCCACACACACGCCCCCCCCCCACACACACTCACCCCCCCCACACACACACTCACCCCCCCCACACACACACTCACCCCCCCCCACACACACACTCACCCCCCCCACACACACACTCACCCCCCCCACACACACACACACACTCACCCCCCCCCCACACACACACACACTCACCCCCCCCACACACACACACACTCACCCCCCCCACACACACACACTCACCCCCCCCACACACACACACACACTCACCCCCCCCACACACACACACACACACTCACCCCCCCCACACACACTCAACCCCCCCACACACACACACACTCACCTTCCCCACACACACACACACACACACACTCACCCCCCCCCCACACACACACACACTCACCCCCCCCACACACACACACACTCACCCCCCCCACACACACATTCACCGCCCCCCACACACACTCACCCCGCTCACACACACACACACTCAACCTCCCCCCACACACACACACTCAACCCCCCCACACAGGCACACTCACCCCCCTCACACACACACACCCTCACACACACTCACCCCCCCTCACACACACACTCAACACCCCCCACATACACACACTCACCCCTTCCCACACACTCACCCCCCCCACACACTCACCCCCCCCACACACACACTCACCCCCCCACACACACACTCACCCCGCCACACACACACACACACTCACGCCCCCCCAAACACACACACACTCACGCCCCCCCAAACACACACTCACCCCCCCCACACACACACTCACCACTCTCACACACATACACACACACCCTCACACAACCCTCCCCACACGCACACTCAACCACCCCCCACACGCCACACTCAACCCCCCCCCACACGCACACTCAACCCCCCCACTCACACACTCACCACCCCCCACACACATACACACTCATTCCACCACACACACAAAGCCCCACCACACACACACTCAGCCCCACCACACACACACCCCCCCCACAGACACACACTCACCCACCCCACACACACACACTCACCCACCCCACACACACACACTCACCCACCCCACACACACACACTCAACCCCCCCCACACACACACTCATCACCCCCCCCCACACACACACTCAACCCCCCCCCAACACACACACTCAACCCCCTCACACACACACACACCCTCACACACACTCACCCCCCTCACACACACACTCAACCCCCCCCCACACACACACTCAACCCCCAACACAGGCACACTCACCCCCCTCACACACACACACACCCTCACACCACACACTCAACCCCCCCACATACCCTCCCACAAACACACTCACCCCCTCACACACACACACCCTCAGCCCCCCTCACACACACAACTCCCCACACACACCACACAACCCACCCCACACACACAACCCCCCCCACACACACACAACCCCCCCCCCACACACACACAACCCCCCCCCCACACACACACACACACACACCCCCCCCACACACACACACCACCCCCCCCACACACACACACACTCACCCCCCACACCACCCACACACACCCCCCCCACACACACACTCACCCCCCACACACACACTCACCCCCCCCCCACACACACTCACCCCCCCCCCCCCCCACACACACTCACCCCCCCCACACACACACACACTCACCCCCCCCCCACACACACACACACACCCCACCACACCCACCCCCACACACACACCCACCCCCCCCACACACACACACCCACCCCCCCCACACACACCCACCCCACCACACCCCACCCCCCCACACCACACACCCACCCCCCCACACACACACCCACCCCCCCCCACACACACCCACCCCCCCCCCCCCCCACACACACACACTCACCCCCCCCACACACACACACACTCACCCCCCCCACACACACACACACTCACCCCCCCCCACACACACACACTCACCCCCCCACACACACACACACACTCACCCCCCCACACACACACACACACTCACCCCCCCCACACACACACACACTCACCCCCCCCACACACACACACTCACCTCCCCCACACACACACACACACTCACCCCCCCCCACACACACACACACACTCACCCCCCCCACACACACACACACTCAACCTCCCCCCACACACACACACTCAACCCCCCCCAACACACACACTCACCCCCCAACACAGGCACACTCACCCCCCTCACACACACACACCCTCACACACACTCACCCCCCTCACACACACACTCAACCCCCCCCACATACACACACTCACCCCCCCCACACACTCACCGCCCCCACACACACACTCACCCCCCCCCCACACACACACTCACTCGCCACACACACACACACACTCACGCCCCCCCAAACACACACACACTCACGCCCCCCCAAACACACACTCACCCCCCCCACACACACACTCACCACTCTCACACACATACACACACACCCTCACACAACCCCCCCCACACGCACACTCAACCACCCCCACACGCACACTCAACCCCCCCCACACGCACACTCAAACCCCCCCACTCACACACATACACACTCATCCCACCACACACACAAAGCCCCACCACACACACACTCAGCCCCACCACACACACACACCCCCCACAGACACACACTCACCCACCCCACACACACACACTCACCCACCCCACACACACACACTCAACCCCCCCCACACACACACTCATCACCCCCCCCACACACACACACTCATCACACCCCCCCCCCACACACACACTCAACCCCCCCCCAACACACACACTCAACCCCCTCACACACACTCACCCCCCTCACACACACACTCAACCCCCCCCCACACACACACTCAACCCCCCCCCCCAACACACACACTCAACCCCCAACACAGGCACACTCACCCCCCTCACACACACACACACCCTCACACACACACTCAACCCCCCCACATACACACACACACACCCTCCCACAAACACACTCACCCCCTCACACACACACACCCTCAGCCCCCCTCACACACACAACCCCCCCCACACACACACAACCCCCCCCACACACACACAACCCCCCCCACACACACACAACCCCCCCCACACACACACTCACCCGCCCACCACACACACCACTCACCCCCCCACACACACATACTCACCCCCCACCACACACACACTCACCCCCCCACACACAAACTCACACCCCCCCACACACACACTCACACCCCCCCACACACACACACACTCACCACTCTCACACGCACACTCAACCCCCCCCCACACGCACACTCAACCCCCCCCACACGCACACTCAGCCCCACCACACGCACACTCAGCCCCACCACACGCACACTCAGCCCCACCACACACACACTCAGCCCCACACTCACCCACCCCACACACACACTCACCCCCCTCATGCACATACTCAACCCCCCCACACACACACACTCACCCCCCCACACACACACACACACACACACCCCCACACACACACTCACCGCCCCACACACACACTCACCCCCACACACACACACACACTCCCACACACACACTCTCACCCCCCTCACACACACTCTCACCCCCCCTCACACACACACTCAACCCCCCTCACTCACACACTCACCCCCCCTCACTCACACACTCACCCCCCCTCACACACACACACTCACCCCCCCCACACACACACACTCACCCCCCCCGCACACACACACACTCACCCCCCCCTCACACACACACACTCAACCCCCTCACACACACACACTCACCCCCCCTCACACACACACACTCACCCCCCCTCACACACACACACTCATCCCCCTCACACACACAACTCACCCCCCCAACACACACACACTCACCCCTCTCACACACATACACCCACAGCCCTCACACACACACACAACCCCCCCACACGCACACTCAACCCCCCCACACGCACACTCAACCCCCCCACACACACTCAACCCCCCCCACACACACACTCAACCCCACCACACACACACTCAGCCCCACACTCACCCACCCCACACACACACTCACCCCCCCTCACACACACACTCACCCCCCCCACACACACACACTCACCCCCCTCACGCACACACACTCACCCCCCCTCACACACACACACACATAACCCCCCCCACACGCACACTCAACCACCCCCACACGCACACTCAACCCCCCCCCACACGCACACTCAAACCCCCCCCACTCACACACTCAACCCCCCCCACACACAAACACTCACCACCCCCCACACACATACACACTCATCCCACCACAGACACACAGCCCCACCACACACACACTAAGCCCCACCACACACACACTCACCCACCCCACACACACACAGTCAACCCCCCACACACACACACACTCAACCCCCCCCCCACACACACACACTCAACCCCCCCAACACACACACTCAACCCCCAACACAGGCACACTCACCCCCCTCACACACACACTCAACCCCCCCCACATACACACACACTCACCCCCCCCACAAACACACTCACCCCCCACAAACACACTCACCCCCCCACACACACACACTCACCCCCTCACACACACACACAACTCCCCCCCCACACACACAACCCCCCCACACACACACAACCCCCCACACACACACACAACCCCCCCCCACACACACTCACCCCCCCACACACACACTCACCCCCCCACACACACACTCACCCCCCCCACACACACACCACACCCCCCCACACACACACTCACCCCCACCACACACACACTCACCCCCACCACACACACTCACCCCCCACACACACACACTCAACCCCCCCCACACACACACACTCAACCCCCCCCCCCCCCCCCCCACACACACACTCAACCCCCCCACACACACACTCACCCCCCACCACACACACACTCACCCCCCACCACACACACTCACCCCCCACACACACACACACTCACCCCCCCCATACACACACACTCACCCCCCTCACACACACTCAGCCCCCCCTCACACACACACACAACTCCCCCCCACACACACTCAACCCCCCCCCCCCACACACACAAACTCAACCCCCCCCCACACACACACTCAACCCCCCACACACACACACTCAACCCCCCCCACACACACACTCACCCCCCCAACACAGGCACACTCACCCCCCCTCACACACACACTCAACCCCCCCCCACACACACACACACCCCCATACACACACACACTCACAACCCCCCACACACACACACACTCACCCCCCCACAAACACACTCACCCCCCCACAAACACCCCCCCCTCACACACACACACTCACCCCCTCACACACACACTCACCCCCTCACACACACACACACACACACAACCCCCCCCACACACACATAC